>NW_022283977.1:0-4928 GCF_004355925.1 Anarrhichthys ocellatus
TCACCAAAGCGGCCGGGGCACCCCGAAGAGCACCCCGCATGGGTTTTGGGTCTGACAAATGCACGCATCACGGTAGGTCAGCGCTCGTTTGCATGTATTAGCTCTAGAATTGCCACAGTTATCCAAGTAACGTTAGAGCGATCAAAGGAACCATAACTGATTTAATGAGCCATTCGCAGTTTCACTGTACCGGCCGTGTGTACTTAGACTTGCATGGCTTAATCTTTGAGACAAGCATATGCTACTGGCAGGATCAACCAGGTAGGTAGACAAACTACACTATATATATATATATGTATATATATATCTATATATATATATATGCACTATTATTAAAAATATGTTTGCTTAGTTTATTATGTAACAATCTACTTATGATATAATAACTTGTGCACAAAAGTGTTATTACATTATGCGCTCATGGTTTTCTTACATTATGAATATTTATTACATTTAAATGATCACGCTGTGGCTTCAAACGAGCTAATTACACCTGTAAAGGTCCGTTTGTTTCATATTTTCTCATGTTTTTTTACTTTTAGCTGCTGTAAACAGACATTTCTCACTGCATGTTGCTGCTTTTTCTTCACGAAACCACTTTATTAGTCACTGATGTTCGTCTCTCTGAGCTCTGACCTGCAGCATAAAGTGTTAAAAAGTGTCTCCACCGGGAGCAGACTCACCTCCACCGTGCCCGTGTGCTGGTACATCATGTCGGTGGAGTCCTGGCTGCTGACGCTCAGGCGGGGGATACTCTGCATGTACATCGGGGACACCATCTGCTGCATCATCGGCTGCTGCATGACATAGAACTGCTGCTGCTGCTGCTGCTGCACCGGGATGTACGAGTACTGCTGCTGCTGCTGCTGCATCGGGACCAGGTACCGCACCGTCTCGTAGGAGCTGTTCAGCGCGAGAGGTTGCACCGAGGACACCGAGGACACCGACGCGATCGGGGACACCGGGCGGGTCACCATGGGCTCCTGGGAGGCCACGTTCAGGGTCCGGTAGGTCGTCATCGTGTTGGTCACGGGCTCCTGGGAGGCCACGTTCAGGGTCCGGTAGGTCGTCCTCGTGTTGGTCACGGGCTCCTGGGAGGCCACGTTAAGGGTCCGGTAGGTCGTCCTCGTGTTGGACACGGGCTCCTCGGAGGCCACGTTCATGGTCCGGTAGGTCGTCCTCGTCGTCCGGTTGGTTTGGACAGACATCTTTATGGATCACGCAGAGACACTCTAAAATTAAAAATTAAAAAGTTTCTCAAACAGAACCACGCAGGATCCTCAGGTTGTTGTCTTTTCAGCCCCGTGTAACTTCCTCCTCTGCTGGGCGCACTGGAGAGGAAAGTCCGGTTGGAGGAGTTCTTCCATGGAGGAGGAAGACCCGACCGGAGAGGGAGGCGCAAACACTGCAGAGGAGGTGGGAGGATCACAGCTGACAGGAAGTCACCTGGGTGTCACACAGGTGGATCAGACATTTTACAATGCACCAGCATAAATAATAATAATAACTTTATTTATTCATACAGCACCTTTAAAAGTTTACAAAGTGCTTTAAATGACTTTACCTTTTGTTTAGCATATTATAATGTACATTTTAATATTTTTTCTATTTTTAAATGATGTCTCATACTATTGCACTGTGTTTATTGTTATGCACTAATCACCTGGTCACATGGTCCTTGGATGTGTAACGTATTTAGCAATAAACAGTTCTGATTCTGACAAACAATAAAACCACAGAAAGCTCAACAGTGAGAGTTAAACTCTGATGAATGTATATTTTGGGGCCAATGATCGGTAAAATCTTAAAAGATCAATTCTAAAAACGATCCTGGAGCCAACGGAGAGGAGCCAGGTGAGATGTCGTCTGTTAGAGAGGGTCTCTGTCCTTCAATACGATGTTTGCGTGATATTTACACTCCCAGGAGACAAAATGGAAGATTAACTCCACATTAGAAACATGAAGACAATACAGCAGGTGAGTGTGAGGCAAACACTAGGTGGAGACAAACAACCACAAGAGGTGCAGTGAGTGTTGCTCACCTACTGTCGCTGCTATCAGCTTATAACTCCTGTATTTATATATTTTCAATAGTAAATCAATATTTAGAGATGTTAAACCATTATTATATCCAACGTCATATTTTTAAATATTTTTTAGTAAACAGTATGTTTTCATCCCAGTGGTGGAGATGTGCTGCCATACATAACAGTTTGCGTGTGTCCATGTGTGTGTTTGTGTGCCTGTCATCTTATCCTCAACTCTCGCGATAAGCAACGAGAACAGGCAAACGAGAAATCTACCATTCCATCAATCGAGGAAGCAGCTTTATTTCATCGGGCACAATAATAATGGCTGCCACCCAACAAATCCGTTTTCTTCCCCGTGAACCAGTCGACATTGGAGGCTCACCGATGTCTCGGTCGTCGGCCTGAAGCCGCCGTTACCTTCCGGTGAGATGAAATAACGCAGACTAACAACCGTTAGTCGCCCGGTTGACGGTTGATTGTGTTGCCCTGCAGCCAGCGCCAACCGGTTCCGCTATCTCGTGCCCTCGACGCTCCGAGCTGCCACCAAACTACACCCGAGATATGAGGGTTTTAACGATAAAACAACTCCCGGTCAACGATTAAAAATGTTAAACATTGATTTTATACATTTCTGCGAATGTGTACCCGCCATTCTTCAATTCGGCATGAGTAAAACGACACCAAGCAGTCTCTGTTGTAGTAAAAATGAGCTTTTTAAAACCAGCTTTTCTTCTGTTTCCTCACATCAGCGTGTGAGATTTGCTTGAAAATAAATGTTTTTAGGTGATTCAGATATTAGCTGAATTTACTATGATATCATGTGAATATAGAAGGAATAATCCGTAATATACCTGCAACCCTCATTGTACAACAATACCCTTAAAATGAGGAATATCTGAATGGAGTTTGGCGAGGCTGTGGCCTCATCGTGGATAATAGTGGCAGAATGAGTTTCATTTATCTGCGTTTATAATATTATAACGATGTGATGTAATAGGACATTGTTATTAGATGACACGTTCTTGTCCACAGAAGACATGGAGCTTCTACTAGTGCTCAGACCTGCAGAACCCTCAACTATATTAACAGTTAAATCATCTTTTAAGTAATATTCTCCTGTTAAATGTCATTAAATGATCTTTTCAGGCCCTCAAATACGGAGATCACCTGTTTCTCTCTGCTTTTCTGTCACATTAAAGTGAATATCTTTAACATTTTAAGACGTCCTCTTTGGCTTTGGGAAACTCTTATTGACATGTCTCACTATTTTCTGACATTTTTAGACAAACGATTAATTGTGAAAATAGCCGTCAGATTAATAAATAATGAAAATAATTGTTGGATGCAGCCTTCATTGGATGCATCATTTAATTGACAATAAGTCAGCTAATTGTAATAATACGTTCTGTTGTGTAATGCAGGACTTGATGAACCCCACAAGAGGAAATGTAAGCTTTTATTTTGAAGGGGTGATGCAGGCCTCTTGTTGCTGCAGTAGGAGTGATGTCATCATCTTCTGGGATGCTGTCATCATCAGCTCCATTTGTCAGACATGTCCACTATATTGTTACCTTTATTAATATTTATTAGCAGTATCCGTGTTGCAAAAAATATCCAAAAACATTTGGACACTAAATTTGTTTAGTACCTTGTTTTTATTATATGTAGATTAAATACAATAATTGTTAGTGAGAAGTTAAGTTTAAAAGACAGAAGAGAGTCGCGCTCTGAATTAAACTGTTGACCTTCGACCTCTGCTGTCTCCGTAGTTGCTTCCCTCTTGGCGTGGCTGCTTACCCACAATGCACTGCCAGAGGGCCTTGTGTGTGTCTGACAGACCGATGTAACTGTTGTCTCCACGTCACCAGTCGGTCCGCATCACAAAAGCACAGCCGGAAGGTATTTATATTTATTTATATATATATATATATGATGACACAGAATAAAGTTCTGTCTTTATGTAAATGTGATGACACAGATCTCTCTTTATTTCCAGGTCCTGGTCGATCTTGTTTGTGGTCTCACTGACATCATGTCTAGCACAGGTGATCTACCAGGTGAGTGCCCAAACAAAGATCCATCAACGAGCAAAGTATTAATCAATTCATCTAAATAATGGATGAATTAGTAATTATAATTATTTAATAAAAACGATGTAAAACCAATGATTGAATTAAAAAAACTACGGCTGTCACATTTCTCCAAATTTGAAGCCTGATTAAAAATATTGGTCTTAAATTTGCTTTTAAAGATACAGAGAGAGAGTTCATTGTTCTTAAATCAGAAGGCTCTTTTATGGGACACGTGAGGAACATTTAAAACAAAAGGAGGACGTTAAAATGAAAAGATCTCTGACGTAGAGAGTCAGCCAAGTGTGTGACGTTAGTTTAAATCTGTTTGCTGCTTCTGCTCGTATTAAAAGCTGTTGTTGTTGTTGTTGTTTGCAGCCATAGAGGATTCTGGGATGGGCGGGATGAGGCTCCCCATCGGGATGACCCGACGGGCCCTCAGCTACGACGACAACCTGGAGGCCCCCATGTCCACGCCCCCCCACGACATCAGCATCAACAACCTGTGGAGACGACCCGTCATACCGGAGAGGAAGTTCACTCGTCTGGCTGAGGTGAGAACTAACAAACACAGCTGCTGCCGAGGAAGACGCTGAGCGCAGATGATGAGGAAGACGCTGAGCGCAGATGATGAGGAAGACGCTGAGCGTAGATGATGAGGAAGACGCTGAGCGTAGATGATGAGGAAGACGCTCAGCGTAGATGACGACGAGGAAGACGCTGAGCGTAGATGACGACGAGGAAGACGCTGAGCGTAGATGATGACGAGGAAGACGCTGAGGGTAGATGATGACGAGGAAGACGCTGAGCGTAGATGATGACGAGGAAG
>NW_022283978.1:0-4505 GCF_004355925.1 Anarrhichthys ocellatus
AGAGAGAATGCAGCTTTAACACATGAAGCTTTGGCTTCACTTTACAGAACTGGAGGTTGCCATCGTTATCTCTACCGCACTGCATCCTGGGATAATATTAGTGTTGTGTGCTCTAATATTTCATCTGAAATATTGTGTATTTGCGTAGACTGTTAGTGTGGAATTTAAGACAAAACATAAAAGTAGATTTTCTTCTACACAACAACCGCCCTGGAGAGAAAGATGTGGATCACACTCATGTATAATGGGAAGGTCAGAGTATTAGTTAGTATTTGTGGTAAACGTGGTATTAGGAGAATGTAAAGCTTCATGATTTATGAAATGAAACCAGAGTCTCGCTCACCTCACTCTGCAGCTCAGAGACGCTTTTAGCAAACTGAGTTTCAGCCGTTTGTGGAAGCTGAGAGTAGAAGCTGTGAGAGAGGTTCCTCATCCCGTCCTCCTTGTATTTACTCTGAACAGAGGGACATGAAGCTCATTCAGGAACAAGGAACACACCCTCATGTGTACCCGGTGTGTGTAAACACTCGTGTGGATTATAACCTCGCTCTGCAGGTCGGACATCTTGGCGGCAAGCTGCGTCTCGGCCGTCTGCGGCAGCTGAGCGTAGAGACTGGACGACATGGACGTCTTCCCGCTCTGCTTGTACTTGTTCTGAAGGAAACAAGGATCTCAGCTTACTTTACTGTGGGTTTAGTTCAGCTCCATCTAAACCAGCCCCAGCTCCTGGAACAGACTAAATATGTTGATTAAGAGTCTACAATGAGCCAGTGAAGAAGTGAATGAGTGAGTGAGTAGTGAACATTCATGAACCGTTAGAGGAGAGACTGACCCATGTTCCCATGATTACAGACTCTCAGTGCTCAGCCTCCAGCTCGCTGTTTGTCTGAGTTACATAACGCTCTCTTCTACGAGAGCTACAAACAGCATCACAAACACGCTCGGCCTTCAGCCAAGTGTCTCAGAGTGAAGCGTATTATTCTTTCATTAGCTCGTTTGAAGAGCGACGTTCCCTCCGGAGAAATGCAGCGGGTTTGTGGACGACGCGTCAGGCCGTCGATCGCACTGAGCATGTGCAGGAGGGCGTGTGAATGATGGATTCTGTGCGTACCTCGCTCTGCAGCTCGGTAGCCTCTTTAGCATGCTGCGTCTCCAGCGTCTCGGGCAGCTGCTGGTACAGAGAGCTGCTGGCTTCCTTCTTTCCTGCCTCCTTGTACTTGACCTGCAGAGAGAAACGGGGTCAAAGAAACACGACATCACGAGAGACAGAACACGTAAATGCATGCATACGACCACTTTTGTACTCTGTAAAGCTTTCATAAGCCTTGAGAAGAACGTTAATATTGTGTGATATTAAAAGCTGAGTTGATGCAGAGAGAAGAAAGGCTCTGAGTGTGTGGAGATGAAGAGTAACAGGTATCCAGCAGCCATGAATGTGCTTCTGATAACACGACCAGAATAGACAGCGGTGGTCAGTTTATCTGCAGCGCGTTAACACGGTGGAGTGTCTGAGACGGAGCTCACACACGTAGGTCAGTCTCTGAGGACGTTGAACTGACGCACACATTCTCTGAAGACTAGTCAACAACAACAAAGAATAGAAGTGTTTCCCACCTCGCTGTGAGTCTCATTCATCTCTTTCACAAACTGAGTGTGCAGAGTTTCAGGCAGCAGAGAGAACAACGTGTTGGACAGATCCTCTTTGTCCTTCTTGTACTTAGTCTGCAGACAAAAGAAAAGAAAAGAAAGACAAAAGAAAAGGTGGATTAACATCATTAAATGCTCCAGTTCTTCCTTTGTTTCCTCTGTGTTCTTATGGTGCTTTGTCTAAGAGAACAATATGAAACAATATACTTCTTATTGTCTGAAGATACTGTATATTCAGGATAAAATGCAGAGCATCTGTACGAGGCGTTCAGGGTCCTCACCTCGCTCTGTATCTCTGACATCTGCTTGGCAAACTGTGTCTCTGCGGTCTCGGGAAGGAGCGAGTACAGGCTCTTACCGACCTCCTTCTTCCCTTCTTCTTTGTACTTCACCTGAGAACGAAGCACACGGAGCTCAGCCTCCCGGCAGAGACGCTTTTTAAAACTTGTGTCGGTCTCTCGGGGGGCTCCTCACCTCGCTGTACATGTCTCTCTGCTCTTTGGCCAGCTGTGTCTCTGTGGTTTCAGGGAGCTGGTGATACAGAGAGCCGCTCGCCTCCTTCCTACCGTCCTGCTTATACTTCACCTGCACGGAGACGGAAGGAAACCGAGAGAAGTAAAGGGAGAGTTTGGAGTTGTACGAGGTACTTATCTTCATCAGCCGTAGGAGATGGAGCACCAGCTCTGCCATCAAACATCCCTTTTCTGTCAGCTATGCTCTCTACAAAGACACCAGACTCCTTTGACCAGGAGCTGCTGGTTCTACTGCTGCCTCAGTCGGTTAGTACTTTGTTTTTGTCAACGGAGTCTGGTGGTAGATAACAGCTTCAGCGTTTTATGTCTGTTCCCCCAGTGAGACCCGGATCATCTGTTCACACCTGACTCTGCAGCTGAGAAGCTTCTTTAGCGTGCAGAGTGTCCAGAGTCTCAGGCAGCATGGAGTACAGCGAGCCGGACGCGTCTCTCCTCCCGGCTTCTTTATACCTGCTCTAGAGGACAAGAGAAGAACAGCAGTCTGTGACCTGTTTCCATGTCGTCTGAGGTCAGTATCGTGATGTTATTAGAGGAAGTAATATCTCTCCGTACCTCACTCTGTATCTCACAAACAGATTTGGCAAACTGGATGTCGTTGGTCTCTGGGAGCTGAGAGTAAACGCTGGAGCTCTGGCTCTTCTTCCCGCTCTGCTTATATTTGTTCTAGAGACGACAAGTTCAGGAGGACGTTCATCAAACAACACAACGGCTTCTACTGGTGAGGTCAGTGTGTGTGTGTGTGTGTGTGTGTGTGCGTGTGTGACAGAGTCTGTGTGTGTGTGTGTGTGTGTGACAGAGTCTGTGTGTGTGTGTGTGTGAGTGCGTGCGTGCGTGCGTGCGTGTGTGTGTGTGTGCTGTACCTCGCTCTGTATCTCAGTCATCTCTCGGGCGAACAGAGTCTCTGAGGTTTCAGGAAGCTGAGAGTACAGAGACGACGTCATCTCCTTCCTCCCCTCGTCTTTGTACTTTTTCTGTCGGAAAAACAACAAAGAATCAAAAACAACAACAACACTGAATGAGATCCAGCTCCAGTGAAACCAGTCTTAGTTTGTAACCCAACCAGGTCATGATTTAAAGGGCCGGTTCACACAAATGCTGTGGCACACGTACGCCTGTTGTGTCTCATGCGTTTCATATTTAATATTTTGTGATTTGTGAGTAACAGCTATGATTAACTTCACAAAAACTAAAACAAATAAAATGAAGAGAAAACAATGATTTGACTTCAATATACCGAGCAAGATAAAATACATGCACGCAGTTCTCAGGGTTCCTGCTCTTCTTATTAAATCTTAACCTTTCCAACAACACATTCATCTCTCATCCAACTCTCTTATCCAGATGTCAAATCAGTAGAACACGGTTTCCTGCTGAAGAATGAGCTTTTAATAGAAAAACTAAACATTACAGTCTCCTGATTGGGATCACAGCTAAACTGTAAAGATAAATATTTAATGTGAGACGAAGGTAAAGACGCCTCTGTGTTATTAATTCATTCATTAAACTCACTCTTTATCTTTATCTATAGCTGTCCTGTTGCGTATTGATCTGATGCAGTAAACATAGAGTTCAGATGAAGGAGGAGAGACACTCACTGCGCTCTGTAGTTCACTCGCTTCTCTGGCGTGTTTGGTCTCCAGAGTTTCGGGCAGTTTGGAGTAAAGAGAAGACGCCGTCTGCTGCTTCCCAGCCTGCTTGTACTTCACCTGACGCACACACACACACACACACACACACACACACACACACACACACACACACACAGTATTAAACCAACCACGCAGTCGTCCTTCAATCCGTTCTTGTACCACCAACATCTAAAAATGTACAATCTCCTTCAGACCAACTCTTATCAGACGTGCATCCTGATTGGTCGCTCATTGGCCAACATTCTGTGACATCATCAGCTGTCCACCAATAGGACTTCAGCTTGCCGCCCCTGTTTGACCCGAAACTTTAACAGCTTAAGACACAATAAGTGCAAGATGTTCATATTGAAACTATTATTTCATCCTTGTTTGAATATGAACATCTCGCATATATTGTGTCTTAAACTGTTAAAGTTTAGGGTCAAACAGTTATATGTATATTTTATATTTATATGTTATATTTGAGGATGAATGCAGATTCAGAATCAAGAAGAATGATCAGGTTCCCACCTCGCTGTGAGTCTCATTCATCTCCTTCACAAACTGAGTGTGCAGAGTTTCAGGCAGCAGAGAGAACAACGTGTTGGACAGATCCTCTTTGTCCTTCTTGTACTTAGTCTGCAGACATAAAAGATGTATAAAAACACAGATATACACATCAAAGATGTATAAAAAC
>NW_022283978.1:4515-4784 GCF_004355925.1 Anarrhichthys ocellatus
TAAAAACACAGATATACACATCAAAGATCTATAAAAACACAGATATATAAAAGATGTAACACGAGAGAGTAGATTTCCATGTGTGATCCCATCGCTGTACCTCGCTCTGCATCTCTGACATCTGTTTGGCAAAATGCATCTCCGGCGTCTCGGGGAGGAGGTGGTAGAGCGACGACGAGGCCTCCTTCTTTCCTCCCGCTTTATATTTCACCTGAAACACACACACACACATTACTCTCTAGAGACACACACACAGACACACACATTAC
>NW_022283978.1:4794-4871 GCF_004355925.1 Anarrhichthys ocellatus
ACACACACATTACTCTCTAGAGACACACACACAGACACACACATTACTCTCTACAGACACACACACAGACACACACA
>NW_022283979.1:0-4638 GCF_004355925.1 Anarrhichthys ocellatus
GTCTGTGTGTAATGAATGAATATAATAGACAAGTTTCACTTTTTGAATGGAATTAGATAGATAGATACACACACACACACACACACACACACACACACACACTTCACCTGCTCTGCGGTCTCCAGTCGATAAGGAGTCAGCTGGTATTTGCGGGGCTTCTTCCTGCCGCTGTCCGGCACCACGAAGCTGGGGATCCCCAGAGCGCCGGTGAAGCTGAAGCCCCACACAAACACCTTGTGGGTGGGCTTCTTGTGCTGGCCGACGTACTGAAAAACTGGACCGCTGCTGGTTTTTTCCTGCTGGGGTCTGGATGCTTTACTGAGTGTCACATAACCACAGACCTGAAGCCCCGTGCTGACGCGTCTGGTGCATAGTCGCACGTACGGAAGAGCCATCCTGTAGACAGAGAGGGGACGAGCCTACATAACTGTGATGAACAGCAGGGAACATATGACAGTTTGGGGTCTTTAATGACACAAGAAGTCTGTTTTAGACACTCAATTTTATGGAGGGAGGTTATTTTCATAATTTAAGATTGAAAGTTAACTACTACTGCTACTTACTAATAATAGTTCTTAGTTAGTTTATCAAATAAAGTTAAATCAGTGTGAAACAAATTGTAAAAAATTGACAAATGTTTGCAAACATTTTGCAAAAATAACATTATATATAATATAATAGCACAACATAAAAAATAGCGAAACTTTAAAACGTTGAACTTGCATAAATTAAGCTTTTGTTTTGATAAATAAGCGCAATCTTATTTTATTTTGAAGAGAAAATGTAACTGCACGAAATTTACTTTCTGACAAATAATGTTACATTCATCTTTTTGAAAATGAAAACTATGATACTGGGAGACTTTGAAGACTGCTAAGAATGGTCAGGGTCTACTGGTAAATTCGGCTTGATGCTGGTCTATTAATCAGTTACATAAACATGAATTAAATATCACTTTATAACCGCGCCACCTCCATCGAGACCCGTATTTCACCTTACTTTAGCTCGTGACACGACTAATAAAGGTGTAAAGTTTCCTAAAATAAGAGATGTTTGGTGAATATGGTTGGTGCCGGATGAGAACGCGGTTAATCATCATTCGTTTAAGATATTACACTATGTTTTTATAAAACTAGAAGGTCGACAATATTCACGAGAGAACTAAATTATTAGTAAAATGAGCGGAGTTTCGCCTCGTGCTTTTTCCACATGTAACAAGCTAGCTAACTCAATTTTATTTAACTTACCTCGACTTCCGGTTTAGAAGTTTAATAATGTGTTTCGCGAGCTGAAGAACTAATTTGTAATTTGGTAATTTATCACTTCAATGTCATCACCGCGTGTTTGTTTACCTTTTAGTTAACCTAGCTTACACAGGAAGAGGAAACGGAGCCGTGAGGAGAACAGTAGAATACACATTCTTCTTCTATGGTGTTTTTTCAAGTCACAGAGAGGCATTGCGCCACCTACCGACAGCGGAGTGCAAGTACAAGTACTAATACCACACCGTAAAAACACTGTTATATTTAATTACAAATTAATTTTATTTAACTTAAAATAACTTAGTTTAATTAAATACAATTAAACTTAGTTTAATTAAATACATTTTTAATGCAGGACATTTAAGTATAAATAAATTAAACTAGTTTAATTAAATCAAATTAAACTTAGTTTAATTAAATACAATTTTCAATGCAGGACATTTACATGTAAGTATTTTTACGATGTGGCATTAGTACTTGTACTTAATAAATTGATCTGAATCAGGAAAAATTAACATTACATAAGTATTCAATGTATAAAATGTCCCCTGTGACTGTTCTACTATTATATTATTATGTACAAATATTGCAATGTAAACTGTAAGCAAATTTCTCTATTTGGAAGAAACTATACAGAGCTTGAAGCGAAGAAGAGTTGCTTTAAATGTCCAATAATCTACTCTGGTGTGAGATTAGATCGACTGTGGAAGTGGGTTAATGCTGCAGCAACCTGACTTTAGCTCCACAGGTTAATAACCTGCAGAGTCACTTCTTACCTGTATGTCCACGGTGCTCTCATATACCTCAGGCACACGCTTATGTAATTAAGTTAAATTATCATATTCGCCCTGAAACAGAAAGAAAAACAGAAAACAAGCCTTGTTTTTAAGCATTTAAGGTTGTCTTCGCACTTTCCCTCGTCTAGAAGTCTTATTGGAGTGTGTTTTTGTTTAGATGCTTGAAGTTTTGTTCTGTGACATAAAATACGTGAGTAAATACCCCTCATGGTGTCACATTAGCCAGCTAGAATTAATTATGTTCCAGCTTCACTTGATGGCCGACATGTTGAAATTGTGTAAAAATGTTAAATACTCCGGTAAAGTTCTGGACTCCCAGCTGAGCTTCTCTGAAACACAAAATATATATTTTGATGAGACGCTCACAGCGACTTTATCTTCTGAGGAAACTAGTGGCCTAAAGTGTCAAGTCAGCAGATTTTTAGAACTATTGTAGAAAAATATTGTTGAGAGATTTTTAACTTTTCACCTTCCTGCCTGTAGATATAACAATACATTCTGAGGGATTTTGTCAATGGTGAGCAAAATAGTTGAGTCAACACACATAAGATGGACACACTCTCTCACACACACACACACACACACACACACACACACACGCACACACGCACACACACACGCACACACACACACACTCTCTCTCTCTCTCTCTCGCTCGCTCTCTCTCTCTCTCTCTCTCTCTCTCTCTCTCTCACTCACAGACACACACACACACACACTTAGCTGGACCTCCGTTTCTCACTTTTATCCTCTTCAGTCATGTACTTGTCTGCACTTATTTTGTACTCACTTTTCCACACAATAAAGGAAAACATTGTAGAAAAAAGCAGCATCAAGAGAACATAAAGGACAAGATGGAGACATAATAAGGGAAGTCTTGTGAATGAAAAGGAGGATTTTAGGATCGGGAGCCGATGCACAGACACGAGGACAGGTGATGGAACTCGTCTGACAGCAGGTACCTGCAGAGAAGTAGAGCCTGTAATCCTTTAAGAGGATCAGGTCTGAGATCCAGGGGGGATAAAGGACCCACTAACCGTCTCTAGTAGCCGGCACACAGTACACGTTCACTCCTGTCATCCCGACAGAGGGAAAAAATGTGTCCGTTTGAAATGTGCCGAGAGCTTTCTGGCAATTTGGTTTGAGTCTGTATGTCTTTAATAGAACATAAACAGTGATGGAGGCCGAGGCTGCGGACGAGAGCCGGAGTCGTTTCCTTCATGTTTCCTGAATATTTCTGAGAGGACGACGAGTTTTGGTAAGAGACGCTGTGAGAGGGTCACAACTGACCCACATTTGGGTAAATTAAGCTCCAATGTTAACATTTACATATTAATGTTACGACTAAAATCATATTTGTTACAGGGTGTCACTTTACTTTTTCTGGATGTTTGCATTTAAAAGCAGCATATACAACCTGTGCTTTCACACCTTTAATTCCAAGAAAATAGGTATTAAAATCATAGTTTCCATTTATAACAGATGGCTTGTTGAAAAAAAAGGATTCCAAAATGTGCACTGAAAAAGTGAGTTTTTGAATGATATAAATCCCTTTTTAAAACATATTCAAATTAAACACACATGACTACTCGTCCCATACAGACGGCCATGCCAGTGCTGGAGGTGATCTGCAGCCTGATTGGCTGGTTCTGTCTCTACCTGTTGTTCTGCTGTACCTTCGCTCAGCGGGGGCCCGAGTGGAGCTGCCGGCTGGTCACTTTGTCCCACGGGGTCGTCATCGTGCTGCTGACGGCCTACGTCCTCTTCATCGACGGACCCTGGCCCTTCACACACGCAGGTCAGTGCTGTTTAGAGTGTATACGCATCAAATGAAAACAGAAAAAGTGTTCAGTAACCTGAAATATGTCACTATTATCATGTAGACATGACATAAAAAACATTCTATAAAGTGCTGTGAAAGTGTTATAAATAAAGATTGGTTCTGTTATTAGAGACCTGCTGTCCTCTCTCAGGTTAGAGCAACACATACATTTAAATATTAAATTAAAAAATTCTGTTTTGATTGAGCAGTCGGCTGGTCAATAGAGGGTGCTAGGGCGCCGCCCCACCTTGAGCCACAACAAATAAAATAAATAATAATAATAACTAGAAAATTGCTAAAGAAATTTTGACAGTGTGGCTTCTACTGCCCGAAGAAATCGCAATATATACCCACGCCAATGTTACCGGTAGTGTCATTCAGGTTCAATTGAGATAGCGCTACTCTCTTTTCTGCATTTAAGATTCAGACTCTTGGATTCAATCTTGTATTTGTGGGGCTTTTATTTTGAAAGGGTGGGACTGGGTGGGTGAGAGAGGGGGAGAGGAGACAGAATCATAATGTTTGACACTAAAATGAGAGGCTTCATCACAAGCATTCGTTAGAATTCATTATGTGGGGCTTTTAATTTGAAATGGGGTGGGGGGATCCTCTAAAAATATCTAAGACCTGAATGACTGTATGATAGAGAGAGACACAGAGAGGGAGAGAGAGACAGACAGAAAGATAGACAGAGAGGAGAGAGAGACAGGCAGACAGACAGTTAGATGGACTGAGTGAGTAGGAGAGAGAGACAGAC
>NW_022283979.1:4648-4927 GCF_004355925.1 Anarrhichthys ocellatus
GTAGGAGAGAGAGACAGACAGACAGACAGTTAGATGGACTGAGTGAGGAGGAGAGAGAGACAGACAGACAGACAGTTAGATGGACTGAGTGAGTAGGAGAGAGAGACAGACAGACAGACAGTTAGATGGACTGAGTGAGTGGGGGAGAGAGACAGGCAGACAGACAGTTAGATGAACTGAGTGAGTAGGAGAGAGAGACAGACAGATGGACTGAGTGAGTAGGAGAGACAGGCAGACAGACAGACAGTTAGATGGACTGAGTGAGTAGGAGAGAGAGAC
>NW_022283980.1:0-1221 GCF_004355925.1 Anarrhichthys ocellatus
TGTGTGTGTGTCTGAGACTAATTGAGTGTGTGCGTGCATCGGGCTGTGTCTGAGCTCAATGTTTTTCTCTCCTTCTCTGTCTGCTGTGTGTGTGTGTAATGGAGAGACTTAGAGAAAAAGCGAATGTCCTTGTGTTTGATCTGCTTGTGCGCGTACATCTTTATGTGTGTGTGTGTGTGTGTGTGTGTGTGTGTTTCTGCCACCGAGGGCCTCATGCCCAGGCCTGAGAGTGAGTGATAGAGTCAATGCCAACTTGAGCTGCATGCCACAGTCTCCACGCCTGCACCCGTGTCCTGCCACTGCCAGCGCCACCCTCCTCCTCTTCCCAGTCGTCTCCGTCTCTGCTCCCTCTGTATCAGTCCGTTTGCCTCTCCCTCCTCTTCCTCTCTCATCCCCTTTTCAGTTTTTATCTCTCCGCTCACGCTCTTTTCCCATCTCTCTTTTTCTCTGTTTTGGCTAAATTGCTCCATCTTTAGCTCTGTCTCCCCAGTGGGCAGCGTTTTTCTTCTTCTTCTTCTTTCCTCTCATTTAATGGCTGTGACCACTCCGCCCAGCCCTCTCATCCTCACATCTTTTTAATAGTTGAAGCTCCACCTGCCCTCCTCCTCTAATATCTCACATCCCTGACCACAGACCACGTCTCCTGTGGTTCATTCATCTTATTGAAAACATATTTCCTCGCAGTCTTTTCATTATTTTCGCTGCTCACTGTTTTTGCCTTCACCTTACAATAAACCTTTTTCTCTCTGTTGTTCACTTTGCTATCCTCCTTTCATCTCCACCATCCTCCTCCTCTACATCCATTATTTATCTCCATAGCCGCCACTAGTGGCAGCTGTTTCCCATTGTCCTGTCCATTCATAACCCCTCTCCACCACTCCGTCTTCCTCCTTTTTTTTTTTTTTTACAATCTCCATCTCTCTATTCATGGCTCTCCATCCTTCTCATCAGAGTCCTCATTATCCAACTCCCTTCCACCGCTCTGCTCTTCTTCATTCCTTACTTCCCTTCCCTCTTTCCTCTCCTCCCCCTGTCTCTTCCATCACCTGCTTCTCAGCGGTGTTTCTCCTAATTTCCATACACCCCAGATGCCTGCAGGCCTGCCTGGCTCATATCTTCACCTACTAAGAGGAAAGCACACACACAAACACACACACACACGCACGCACGCACGCACACACACACACACACACACACACACACACACACACACACACACAC
>NW_022283980.1:1231-3328 GCF_004355925.1 Anarrhichthys ocellatus
CACACACACACACACACACACACACACACACACACACACACACACACACACACACACACACATACAGGTCAAGCAAGATAAGCACATGAAGAATTCATGCGGTTGCTGTCTCAAACAATCCCACTGATGCAAACACGCATTCATCCAGGGTATAATGAGATTGTGTCCCTACTCTATTCTTCTCTCCGTCTTCTGAGCAATATCTCCACAAATGTGCTTTCAATCCTTATTTATAAATGCAATAAAAACCATTTAAGTGACAAATTAGACAACCGCTAAGTCCTTAAAACCATTTGCCGCTTTTCATTTATTCACTCTTCCCAGTTTTGGCGCAGCATCGTTTCATACACACGGAGAGCTATTAATTGAGGGAATGAGGCCTATTCTCTCGCAGCCTCCCCTGCACATGCTAGTGAGACAGAGCTGAGGGATCTGCTGCTGAGGTGCAGAGGCTGATAAAAATTACAGCTTGTTGGATAGATGGGCTTCGGGTTGCTGACCGCTGCCTTTTTTCAGGCCGGAGGAGAGCTCATTAAGCTTAGCTGGAGGTGGTATGCCTTGTTAGGATGTGTGTGTGTGTGTGTGTGTGTGTGTGTGTAATATCTCTGACATGCCGCGTTTCCGTATTTTTCTTAATTTCAGTTTGTTTGCGGGGCTTATCTTTGTTATATTCAGCATCGTGTGAACAGCAGGACGGTGGAATCGCAACAAGAGAAGAGTTGCGAAAAGAAAAACCTCGCTTATTAGGCCACCACTGACTATGTGTGTGATTCATGGAGAGTGAGAGAGATATAAAGACGTGAAGTGAAAGTGAGAGAGACAGAAGGAGAAAGAGGGAGATGGATTGAGCAGTGAACTGGGGCGGCCCAGGATCAGGCAGCTTGCAGGATGGTTGTCTGCTGTCCTGAGGGAAAGGCCCAGCTTGTTATTTTAAGGAGAGTGACTCTGGCGCTCACCTCGCATAGAAAAAAAAAAATAGGGACACGTGCACTCAGAGGCACACGCCTACAGAAGGCTGTCTCAAATGTGCAAATGAAGCTGACAGCGTGAGCCTTAGAGGTCTATCCGTCTCAGGTAATGGGCGAGCTCAACACCCAACAGCCAATAGTGCACAGGATGTGACTGCGTGAGTGTGCAATGATGTACTTTTTTTTTTTTTGTGTAAAATATGCAAAAGCAATCCCATACGCTGCAATTTCCTAAACATGTAAGCAGCCTCTGTGGGTGCGTCTGCGTGTGACGCTGTGTGCGTGTGAGGGCCTAGCGGTGGGGCAGCCTTGTGACTTTGTGTCTGTGGCATTTGACATACTACACAGCCTGCAGTGTCTTGCTTTAGAGGACCGGGGCTGCTCTCTGCTAACATGGCAGCACGCCTCGTCTTGCACTCGTCGCTTCGCATCTCTTCACATCTCTTCACATCAGTCATCTCATCACGTCATATTTCCCCTCTCTTATTCTGATGTTTTTTTTTTTTTCATCATCTTCTCGTTGTCTTGTGGTTTCAATCTGTTTTTTCTTGGCTTCTCTGCAGGTATTCCTTCGTATTTCTGCGTCATTCACTTTCTTTCTAATGCTTCTATTTCTTTACAATGCTGTCATTTTCTCATGGCTCGCATTGCTCTTTCTCTGAGCTTCTGCCTCTTTCTTTCTCTCGCTTACCTGTTTTTTCCACTCATCTAATTTCCTCCCGGTCTTTTCTCCACCACATCCTCTGTGTCACATCTCATTCTCTCTGCCTTGTTTATCTCCAACTTTTTCTCTCGTTCCGTTCTCATTTCCTTTCCCTCCTCTCTGTCCAACACGCGGTTTCTCTCTCCCTTCTTCTTTTTGTCTGTTTCTATCGTCCATTCCCCTCTTTCCTCTTTTTATCTCTCTTCTCTACTCTTCTGCTGGTGCTCAGCTGACACCATTAGGTTGCATCAGTCCACTCCCGTTGCTTCAATAATACCGGGTAAGCTGGAGTTCTATTAAGGAGGTGTGTGTTTGTGTGCATGTATTTTGTTTACAAAGAAAGGCGTGGAGGGTTCCGTTCATGAGTCCTGGTGTTTGTCACACACACACACACACACACACACACACACACACACACACACACAC
>NW_022283980.1:3338-4927 GCF_004355925.1 Anarrhichthys ocellatus
ACACACACACACACACACACACACACACACACACACACACACACACAAACACAAACACACACACATAAGCAACATACATGCACACACGCAGACACAGACAGCTCTCTCGCATCAACACTGGCTCTGAATTACTTTCGCTTCAAATCTTCTTCCTGCTCTCTGTCTATCTGACACAAACAAACACACACATGCAAACGCACAAACACATACACACAGACCCACACACACACACACGCACATAAATGGAGGCATACAGTGGAAGGATGGAGCGTCTCCCTGTGTACGTTTTTACCTCCCCAGTCATCCTGGTTAATTATGCATGCAGAGGCAGTTTGCTGGGGAGGTGGAGCGGCCTGGGAGGAAACAGACACGCGCACACACTCACCCCATCACACATATTCTCAAACAGCCGCACTTCACCACCACCTCCGGAATCATCACAGCACCACGCACACCAAAGCTCAGCTCACATGCTCCTCGACAACCCGACAACACACTTGAAAATAACCCAAACATGCCACTCTTCCTGCCCCACCTCATCACACACACTCACGTCTAACACATCTGCCTTTAACACCCTGGTTAACACAGCACGCTCCAAAATAACACAGCAACCCTCCCTGCTGCTGCTCCCAATCAGCACGCTGCTATATCCCCCATCCTAATTACACACACTTCAATAAGGCAGCATTCAGATGCCTCCAATCTTGTTCCCTGTTCGGATCTGCCTGCATCCTCCCGTCTCGGTGGACTCTGTGCCCTTTTCCTTGATAACCGCAGGTTCAACACACTGGGAAAGCAGACAGACAGACAGACGGACAGACAGACAGACACACATCTTCCCTCTGTCTCTCTCCTCCTCTCTTCTGCACTGTCTGGCCAGGCTGTGTGGGTGGGTTCCTACCCAAGGGAGAGGCTTAGGAGATGGAGGAAGCCAATATCTGCTCTGACATTTGTCAGTGTCCCGTTGTCATGACACACAGCTGGAGGTCACGGGGGGGGTCACCGGCAGCCAGTCTCATAGGTTATAGGAAGAGACATAGAGGGGGCGGAGACCGGCTGTTGACACTCACAGACAGACAGACAGACAGACAGAAAGATGGACACATAGCACTTTGAGGCTACTGGACAAGCAGCAAATAGACTTGATTGGAGGGCTGATGGCGAGGGAATATTGTGCACATACATTTCTAATTAATGATATAAGCAGTCTGATTATATTGAGCATGTTGCTCATACATTAAGTCAAACAAATGTAACGATTTCAATCAAATAACATCAGAAACATGATTGGGTATCCATCGTCTCCATCTGTTTGCCTATTATCATTCCCCAGTCCAACTCCATGTGATACACTGGCATCAACACGTTTCTGTATTGTCCTACCAAGTCATCTTCTCCCCTTGATTATATCCAGCTCGAGGTTTTTGTTGAAATCTGACTGAGCTGTGAGGCTGAAACGGCTCAATGGCATCTGAAACTGAGGGAAATGAGCCTTACCGTGGCCGATCTGGGAGACCATTTTGGTTCTGTGAGTGAGGCCAGTTAATGTGATGCAGGGTCTGTGTGTACGTGTGTGTGTGTGTGTG
>NW_022283981.1:0-4927 GCF_004355925.1 Anarrhichthys ocellatus
GATGGGGTTCAACTCCCTGCAGTGTCCTGCTGATTGTATTTGGACTTACATGAAAGTTAACAAAACAGTAGTGCCATTTGCTGTTACTTGAACACTTTAATTTGACACTGTTTTCATTTTAAGTTCTTCTGTAACTTTAGATTGTAGTGTGAAGCATTCATTATAATGTTTAACCTGATTGTCATGAAGAAGCTCTGGACAGATCATTTATACTAATGCCCACTGACATGGTTTGAAAATCTACTGTTATCTAACTTTTGCTCTCCAAGCATCTTGGTTTGCACATATTTAGATCAGAGAAGTCTTTTTCTCATGGTGTGCCCACAAACCCTTTCAATAAGTTCAGAGTTTGGGCCGCTGTAATTATAGAATCCTGCTTACGTCCGTGCTTATCAGTAGGTGGCGCTATGACTATGAGTTAATATTGGCATGCAGAAGTCCTAAAGCCATGACAGTCAACAAGCATGTCAAGTTTGGGACAGTTTTGACAAAGTACAGTCGAGTTACAACAGCTTGATGGATGATGGCGAACCATTTAAAATGGCCATCACACCATATCCACGTCGTTCGATGAAACCTAACGCTTTTAGTAACTTTTAATCGCTAAGGTCTTTAGATTGTTCTGACCAAATTCTAAGCTGATCGGATTAATTCCCTAGGAGGAGTTCGTAGTACAGCACCTGGAAATGGAAAAAAACACAAGAAATTCATACAAAATTCAAAATGGCTGACTTCCGGTTGGGTTTAGAGCATGGTCCCAAGAGACTTTATTTTAAGTCCACATGTGATACATGTGCCTACCAAATTTTGTAAATCTATGTGAAACGTACAGCGAGGGCTGCTTTGTCGAAATTTTGTAGGGGGCGCTATTGAGCCGATTTGCTTTTGATAACTTTTAATCACAACGGTTTTGACATGGTACTGACAAAATTTAAAGTGGATCTGATGAAGTCCCTAGGAGGAGTTCGTTAAAGTATAGCGACTAGAAATAGGCCAAAATCTATTGAAAAGTGACACATAAATGAAACTGGACGACTTCCTGTAGGGTTTAGAGCATGGTCCCAAGAGACTTATATTTAAGTCTCCATAGGATACATCTGCCTATCAAGTTTCATACATGTAGCTCAAACGTAGCGCTGGTGCTGCTGTTTTGAAATATTGTAGGGGGCGCTATAGAGGCAATTTAAAACGGCCAAGCCCAAAACCCATATACACTATGTCTGCCTATGACCTATGACACATGTACAAAGTTCCATGAGTTTTTGAGCTTCCCAACCCACTAAACCATCAGCTTCCTTTTTCATGGCGAACGATGGGTCGCCACGGCAACAGCGTTCAACGAAAGCGCACAATATTCATGATCATGCATCATCAATGTCTTAAGGCTATCCTTACCAAATTTGAGACTCATCAGGTCTCGTGGCTAGGAGGTATAAATAAAAGTATAAAATATGACATTTCCTTTAGCCAGTAGGCGGCGCTATGAGTTATTGAATATTTTTGAACTGAAGTATGTTCAAGCTTGAAGTAGCATCATGCATAAGAAGTTTTGTGAGGATTGGATAACCTTGGAGTTATAACAACTTATAAGAACTTATTTTTTCAAAAACAATGAGGCAAAATGGCCGGCATGCCACGTCAAGGTTCTTCGATGAAAGTGCACGATTTTTATAACTTTTAATCACAAAGGTCTTAAGAGCATCCTGACCAAAGTAGAAGTTGATCGCTTAAAATCTGTAGGAGGAGTTTGTTAAAGTGCGAAGGCTGAAATCTGCAAAAAGTGACAAAAAGCACAACTTTGCGGGTTTACTGTAGCGCCCCCTAGTGGTTGAATGCAAAACAATTCTAAGGGTATGTTACAGGCTGCGATGTGCACATATGCTGAAAATATTGTAATTTTAGGACAAACAGTTGAGAAGTTATGTGTATTGATATTAAGCCACGCCCCGAAGAAGTTTATTGGTCCGTATCTTGTGAATTCTAAGAGCTATCAAAAAGCTTTTGATGGATTCTGATGATCTAGATCCAATAATTATCCACAGCAAATTCGGTAGCAATCGGACCCAGCATGTAGGAGGAGCTTGCAAAAATGTGTTTTTCACTAAATTCAATATGGCGGAAAATCTAAGTAGGCGGAGCTTAGGGGTCTGAGAGGCTTTTTTGTAGATCTAGCGGAGTCGGACATGTGTGTCGAATTTCAAATAAATCGGACATACTGGCCGAGGGGCGTCACCGGTCTGATTTGTAGGGGGCGCTAGAGAGCCATTTTATACACAGAAAGATGCATCATTTTTCAGACTCCAAGTTCAGCCAGACCTGACAAGTCCCCAAAATTTGGTGAGTTTTCATGCATGTCAAGTACCCCAGAAATGCTCCCAAACGGCAAAAATAAAAATTATAATAATAACCCCTACAGTTTCAATAGGTCCTTCGCAGGCCCGACGTTGTCGGTTGCTTGGGCCCTAATAAACATACAAAAAACAATAGGTCCTCCGCTCCGACTACGTCGGTGTTCGGGCCCTAATAATAATAATAATTAAAGCTGCGAGCAGCGATGAACGGGCCCTCGCAATCTGCAGCGCGTCGGGGGTGCCGGCGGGACTCCGGCCTGGCGTCCGAGAATGTCCGCGACCGTCGGACGGCGCGTCCGCGAGCGAGACGTATTTAATCCCACGTGGACCGCCTGATGCTGGAAATGATGCTTTGCAAATAGTCCAATGCTCCCTGTATCCGCTGCCTGGCGCTACAGAACACGTGCAAACATGCATCATGTAGCTCTGTGTCAAATGTAAACCACATTGTGTAAAAGTCACGTAAATCTGATGCCATTTGTCACAAACTGCACATTTCCTTTCGCCAGCAGGTGGCGCTGTGAGTATTAGGGGAAATTAGCTTGTAGACATCCTCAGGCCATGAGTTTTATCAAGCATGAGAAGTTTGGGACCAACAAGTCCAGCTGAGTTACATCAGCTTTCTTCATGGGGAATCACATAAAGTAGCCGCCCGCTACGGCTGAACCATTCCGTCAAACGTAAAGCTTTTGATAACTTTTAATCACAATGGTCTTGAGATTGTACTGACCAAATTTGTAGAAGATCAGACAAATTCCCTAGGAGGAGTTCGTTAAAGTATAGCGACTAGAAATAGGCCAAATTCTATGGAAAAATGACACAAAAATGAAATTTGCCAACTTCCGGTAGGGTTTAGAGCATGGTCCAAAGAGACTTATTTTTAAGTCCCCATAGGATACATGTGCCTACCAAGATTCATACATGTAGCTCAAACGTAGCGCTGGAGCTACTCTTTTGAAATATTGTAGGGGGCGCTATAGAGGCAATTTAAAACGGACGATTAAAAAAATCATATAAAATATTTCTTCCAATGACCTTTGACACATGTACAAAGTTCCATGAGTTTTTGAGCATCCCAAGTCACTAAACCATCAGCTTCCTTTTTCATGGTGAAGGATGCGTCGCCACGGCAACAGCGTTGTACGAAAATGCACAATATTCATGATCATGCATCATCAATGTCTTAAGGCTATCCTTACCAAATTTGACACTCATCAGGTCACCTGGCTAGGAGGAATAAAGAAAAGTATAAAATATGACATTTCCTTTAGCCAGTAGGCGGCGCTATGAGTTATTGAAATTTTTTCAATTGAAATATGTTCAAGCTTGAAGTAGCATCATGCATAAGAAGTTTTGTGCGGATTGGATAATGTACCTTGGGGTTATAACAACTTATAAGAATTTATTTTTTCAAAAACAATGAGGCAAAATGGCCGCCACGCCACGTCAAGGTTCTTCGATGAAAGCACGCGATTTTGATAACTTTTAATCACAAAGGTCTTAAGAGCATCCTGGCCAAAGTAGAAGTTGATCGCTTAAAATCTGTAGGAGGAGTTCGTTAGAGTACGAAGACTAAAATCGGCAAAAAGTGACAAAAAGCGAAACTTCGCGGGTTTACTGTAGCACCCCCTAGTGGTTGAATGCAAAACAATTCTCAGGGTATGTTACTGGATGCGATGTGCACATATGCTGCAAATTTTGTAATTTTAGGACAAACGGTTGAGAAGTTATGTGTATTGATATTAAGCCACGCACCTAAGAAGTTTATTGGTCCCTATCTTGTATACGCTAAGAGCTATCAAAAAGCTTTTGATAACTTTTGATGATCTAGATCCAATAATGATCCACCGCAGATTTGGTAGCAATCGGAGCCAGCATGTAGGAGGAGCTTGCAAAAATGTGTTTTACACTCGATTCAAAATGGCGGAAAATCTAAGCAGGCGGAACTTAGGGGTCTGATTGGCTTTTTTGTAGATCTAGCTCAAGTGGACATGTGTGTCGAATTTCAAGTCAATCGGACAAACTGGCCGAGGGTTGCCGCAGGTCCGAGCTGTAGGGGGCGCTAGAGAGACATTTTTTTTACACACAAATATGCAAATTTTGGCAGCAGAGTTTCTCCACCAGACCTGACATGAGTGCAAAATTGGTGAGTTTTCATGCATAGCAAGTACCCCTACAAGCTCCATTCCCACAAAAATCAGAATAATAATAATAAGAAACATGACAGTTTCAATAGGGCCTCGCTGGCCCGACGTCGGTTGCTCGGGCCCTAATTAAACGGTATTTCCTGGTACTGGCAGGACTCTGTGTGATGCCGCCATGCATTTCTGTGACCATCACACTTTGCGTGCACGAGTGAGATATTTCCTGCGTACACCAGCAGCGTAGCAAGATCATGTTGCCAGGTCTTAAGCCTCAAATGTTTTGATTGTACATCCGATACAATCATAAATGTAAGCCTTTAAAGATCATTAAGAAAATTAATGTGTGTGAATGTGCTTCAGTGTTTGTAACATAACAGACTGTCAGTTTACTGGGATGGGGTTCAACTCCCTGCAGTGTCCTGCTGATTGTAT
>NW_022283982.1:0-4926 GCF_004355925.1 Anarrhichthys ocellatus
AAACAGAGGCCGTGGCCCCTCACCTGTTGAGCTATTTACCTGAAACAGTTCCAGACTTAGTTGAATATCTTGGATTAATTCTATAGTTTATGAATACATAGAGCAAACACTTAAATGCAATTTGTATACAGAAATAAAAGAAACTTAAATAAATAACATCAAAGTGTCCTCCCCTCTACAAAGTGTATCGTTATCATGACGCAGAGCAATACATTATCTACTGGTTTGGATTTTGGAGTTCGTGAGTTCTCATTGCCGAGCCAATCTCCCGAAAAAACAATAAACTCCGTTGACCTTTTCCATTGATTGTGTGGCCACAGAAAAAACAACTCTCCACCTCCCCTTCAGTTTCATTTTAAAAGGGTGTTCGCCCTGTTAGCTCTCCTAATGAAAGCCAATGGCAGCAGCTAGCCTGCGTTAGCGTCTCCTCGCTGCTGTCTGAACAAAACCAATGGGGACAACATGATGAATAACAACAACACACTGAAGGCAGCACAGAGGAGGACAAAATGGATGTCAGTCATAATCCTGCAGTGCAGCCTTTCCTTATCTGACCGTCCACACCCTCTCCACCTCTTTCTCCACCTTCTCTTCGATCGCTCTTCTCTCACTCTTTTGTCATTTGTCTCCTCTCCACTGAATTGTTTTCCCTCCCTATCTTCTCTACACTTCCCACAGCTTCCTCCACCCATCCAGCCGACAACACCCTTCCCTCCTTCCTCTGTATCTGGGCTGGGTTAAGTGCTGCTGTAGCGTGCCTGTGACTCCGACGGGCCTCGCCTTATCATTACCGTTCACGCCCTTTATTCTATACGCTCTCCGATCATGACAGGCTGCACGGACCTACCCATCAACTCCGCAGAGCAGCGAGAAATGTCAAAAAGGTGTAGCAACATGCCCGCGCCGCCGACCTGCCATGGCGACATGGAAAACACTCCTGAAGTTTTTATTACTTGTGATTATATTTAATCAGCATCCAGAGAGTCTAGCCACCGATAATCACTTTGTCCAATTGAAAGCAGCAACTAACCGGCGGACAAAGAGTGATAAATATGAGCAGCGAGTAACTTTGTCTCCTCTAACGAGGACAACCAGCTAAACGAGCATCACCAAGTGCGTCTTTAGGAACATGATGTGGCCTTTTGCTCGACAAAAGGCAGACACAATAATCTGAACACCTAATGACAGATCATTTGTATTCCAAAACATATAATCCACAATTAAAATGTCGACAAAGTAGTTCAAAAGCACCGACGCCGTGTGTCGTTATCACAGTGATTAGCAGGTCTCTTAATTCAGGACAAAGACAAAACAAAAGATCTAGATTTGATCCAACTATGATCTGATGATCTGTCATTATTAAGACAAACGTTTCAATATGTATTCATGTGGCACGGCGCACTTGTCTGACGGCCACTGTGGACAAATATGTAATGTCATGTATGAAAAGAGTTTTTGGGCATTGTGAGATATATCGAACTAAAACAGCTCGAAAAATGTACCAGAATGCAGCTGTGAATGTGAACTTCATCTGCTGAACACAGAGTGGAACCATCCAGCAAAGACGTGACGGACACAGGCAGCATATAGGAGGCCGACTAACACTTAACATGCATGAAAGACAACGACTTTATGGAGCAGGTGGGACTCGACAACGACAAAGTTAAAGTCTCAGTTATTTGCCGGGCCACGTTTTATAGGCTTCAACTGCTTCTTAATGTTTATTAACACGACTCAAATCCTCCCAGGAAGGTAAATCTGGGAGTGAAAAGCCAAATGTAACAGAAGAAGAGTTGACTGAAAGATTAGAGCTCTGTGAATCACAAGGGGAAAGAAAGCTTCATTTATAAGCCGACATCGGGCCTGAAATACTTTGATCCTGAGAGATAGAAGCGTCAGGGTAACCCGAGCAGGAGTTTCTATCTTAAGAGGAAGGATTTCTCTCTGCTGTGACCTCTGACCCCTTCACTATTCGTTTCACGGGGCTCGTTCCGCCGATACTCTCCCCGAGAGTCACTCAGGATTAAAACAAACAAAAAGGTCAACTTCGCTGCTTCACATGCAGAACCCGCAAATGTCAGCGCGCCTTGAGAGCAAATTAAGAGTCTGTTCGCTAAGTGTGTTTTTCTGACTCTCTACGTCTTGTCGTCCATCCGTAGATCGTTTTCCAAGCAGTCGCTTGCTGCTCCCTCCGATCCATGAGGGGGTTCCTCATTCACAAAGCCCCTTTCTAGAGGCCTCCTCCTGGTCTGAAGAACCACGGAACCTGCTGTCAGACAGCTGCTGACAGGAAACTGTCAAACATGAAAATCATAATCTCGTGGATTAATCATTTATGAAGCAAGAATTCCAAACATTCTTTCGTTTTTAGCTCATCGGTTCTGTTAAATGTTTCCTTTTCCTCTTTCGGAAAGTGTTCTAGGCTCTAAAAAAAAAAGATAAATGACCGATTAAATAAAAAGCTTTTTATTCAGAAATAACCTCAATGTGAGGTCTTTCTTTCCTGGGAAAAAAAGCAGGAAGTGAGGTGTTTTATGATTCTGGTTTGTTTGGAAGAAGAAGAAGAAGGAAGCTGCTTCACCAACAGGAAGTCAAACTGCATCAAGAGATCACAAACTACCACTTTTCTGGATTCAAACAATGCTCCAGACCTTCATCACCAACCATCCACTCACCTCCTCACCCTCCTGTAACGCCCCTCCATACATCTCTCCAGTCAATCCTCCATCAATTGATCTCCTTCACTCCATCTACAGATCCCCCTTCATCATCAATTCCTCCCTCATTCTGTGCTCCGCCCACCAATCTATTACCCTTCATTTCCATTTCACCCGGTTCCTTGATTTGATTCCTTCTCTACGTCCTCTACAGGAGAGGAAACCTTCTGACTGGTCTAATGACTTACATGATGTCTCTGCTTTGTCAGTGAAGCAAACCCTCCTCATAATAAGACATGAGGACACAAGTCAAGTTCAGGTTTAGGAGTTGTTCATATGTCGGAGCAGGCCGTCTGAATACCGGAGCATCTTGAGAGTGTGTTCGTCTCTCAGCACGATTTTTAAAATCGATTTCCGCATAACAGAACAGAACACTGATTACGTTTTCAGTTTGCTTGGTGAGGTGAATCTGGGGTTCTGACAGTAACAACTGAAAACAATTACCCCATCATATACGAGACGGGGAGATAGAAACTCACTGTTGACCTTTAAATCTCTGGGACTCGTCGTTCACAAAGAACACACATTGCTACTAAACCGCTCAACTTCACCAGACCTTCTACAAACACAGTTCATCAAAGCAGATCTCAGAAGTAGTCGCTGACACGTTTACACGGCTGATTCTTCTGTTATTAGTCTCCGAATGTAAAGCTAATTCCGCAACTCACATCCTACAATCATCCTACGTTCATGTATCTCTTAGACGACAGCAATCCTACAATAACTGGTAAAGATACCCGTGTTCATGCTTTCATGAAGCCCAACAGTGACAGAAATGGTGAAATCCAACATATAGTCAGCAATGAGCGTATAATGGACGTCTCGTTCATGGACCTTCGTCAGAAGACCGGGAAACAAAAAGGAGACGATCAGAGTCAGAACTTAGTTTGGTCATCCGGCAAAAAAAGGTGAACCTGACTCAACTGTTTATCAATTGACTGCCTCATTGAGAGAACAATGCTCCAGAGTTGTAAAATCCGTCCTCATATTATAATAAACTGAGTTAAGTTGCTGCTAAGCCCTCAAACGCATGAATCTGTTACCATCGTCTTCATAATTATACAAGAAGTCACTGTGACATCACCCATTTTTTGTGGACTACGGTTTGAAGCCTTGAGTTTGGCCATTTCTGCGGTCACCATCTTGGTTTTTTTTGCAACCAGAAATGACACAAGAGTGTGGAGCTAAGTACAACCGAACGCTGAATAACCGAACGCTGAACCGAACGCTGAATAACCTTTCACACTGTGAAAGGTTAAAGTTGTAACGTGAAAACATGAAAAACTCCCAGACGGACAACAGCGTGGTAGAGACCTGTCGCCCTAAAGCATCCCCTACTTTATGGTCTGTTTGACTCTAAATGGACCATAATGTACTAGATGAACATCATGCTGTATTGAAGAAGACTTGAAACTAGAGATTGAGACCATAAACTCATGTTTACAATGTTTACTGTCCAGGCTGCAATTAACCAGAACTCAAATTCATAATTGTGAGATGGTGTGAAATGGAGGCCATCGGTAGTGAACTCAGACCCAAACCCACCTGACTCCTCCATCTGTGTTCAAAGCTCCGCCCTCTTCTAATCAATCAACCAATCAACCTCCCCCCCCGCCTCACCGTGCACTCCATCTCCTCCGGCTCTAGTTTGATCTGTACAGAAGGCATGGTTGTCCCGCCCTCCTCCTCCTCTTCCTCCTCTTCCTCCTTCTTCTTCACAGACTGTGTCGCCACTTCCTCTCGCTCCTCTTCGCCTGCCTCTTCCTCTCCCTCCTCCTGCGGCGGCCGAGGCCTGGTCGCCGGCTCCTCCTCCTCTTCCTCCTTCTCCCCCTCTTCCCGGGCTGCCGGCGGCGATGACGACGACGGCGGCGGCGGTTGCTGCTGTTGGGTCGGGGCGCTCTGCTTGGCCGTGCTCCTCAGCTTCTTCTGGGCGCCGACCGCACTCTTCTTCTGCTTAGGAGTTGACTGGCACTGAGGAGGAAGAGGAGAAGAAGGTGAGAGGGATCTATGACGAGTAGATGACGAAGGTAGGGAATGAGAGGAGGTGATGAAGGGGGGTTAGTTGAGGAGGGAAAAATAAGGGGGGTGGGGAGAAATGGCAGAGAAAAACAAGGGGAGGGAAGGGTGAGAAAGAAAAAGGCCAAAACATCCCGGACAGGGGGGGAGATGGGGAAAGGAGGGGAGAAGAATTTGAAGGAGGAAAGAGGAG
>NW_022283983.1:0-2026 GCF_004355925.1 Anarrhichthys ocellatus
ACCTAACTGTTGGTTTTGTTGTCTAAACCTAACTGTTGGTTTAGTTGACTAAACCTAACTGTTGGTTTAGTTGACTAAACCTAACTGTTGGTTTTGTTGCCTAAACCTAACTGTTGGTTTTGTTGTCTAAACCTAACTGTTGGTTTTGTTAACTACTGAAGTCTGTTTACTCCACAGTTAACGAAGCCTTCATGGTGTTTGCTCATTTAATGAGTTGTCCTCTTCTATCTGGGTCAAACACGATGCTGTAAAAGAATCAGAGAGTTCACTGAGAGTAGAACCTCCAGAGGCTTTATTAAAGTAATAAAGTGATAAAACAATAAAGTCATGTGACTGTCCGAGTGTGAAGACGTGGTTGGATCAAAGTTCACTGAATGTCAACAGGTAACAAAGAATCATCTTCACTTTTGATTTGAGGGAGAACCAGAACTGACCCAGAACCAGGACTGACCCAGAACCAGGACTGAGAGGGGCAGACTGTCAGACCTGCTGCAGTAACAGGAGAGGTTTTCTAAAGAGTCTGGAGCTCAGAGACACTACCACTTTAGTCCACAGGGGGCGACAAAACCACCACAACATGAAAGTTCCTCGTAGTAACTTTAAGTAAAGAGAGAATTACGAATTTTTATGTGAAGTGTGTAAAATACAAAAGTAAGTGACTGTACTTTGGTGATAAACATCGACTGTTAACCTTTCTTGGTCTATAAAACCACAGGAATCCGTTATCTTGATCTAAGTAGTTTCTCTGACTCTAACTATGACGTCATCCTCATACTTCTGTCTCAGCGTGATGTGAAGGTGAAGCTGAGAGAAGAAGATCTGCTGCATCATGACTCACAGAACGAAGCACCTTCTGTGCATTAAATCCACACGTTTTATCTCAGAGCTGGACCTGAACCTTCACGTCACTGTGATCACTATGATATTCTGAGCGGACGTCTGGCACCAGAAATGTAAGAACCGTCGCGTTGTGTCTTCGTCGGCTTCATGGCAGAAGCAATAAATAATAAGCAAAAGAATATTTGTGTGTAGGAGGAAGATAAATGTGTTTACCAAGAGATCCAGAGAGCCTGGGGAGGAACGAGCAGCCGACAGACAGGAAGCAGGAGCGTTAGGATGCTCATGAAGGATCCAAGGAGGTGCTTCAATGCTTCCTTTCCTGTCTCCTTTAGCAGAGGAAACACTGGACTTTCCTTTACCAAAGGACAGAAGATAATGCCGACCCACAATTCCTTGCGGCAGCCATGAAAACAAACAATATGCTGATCTTTCACATTATTTTCATATTTTCATCCACAACTCAAACAATCAACTCAATACTTGTGATATAAAGCGCTGTGACCGGTCGTCTATCTCCCTGTTTACATTTAAATTCCATCCCTGATGATGAAGTAGTTCATGTTTGAGATGACATCACACTTTACTGCAGCGTTACAGCAGGAAGAAGCACGTCGGTGCAAAAACAAGAAGCATCAGTTCAACAGCTCAAATATGAATGTTTAACATTATGGCCAAAAGGAAATATTGATATTGAACAGTTTGAATAATTTTACACATGAAAGTGGAGTCGGATTCTCGTCTTTTCCTAAATCCTCATGAACTCTCCTTCACATCTTTCCTCGACCTCCATCAAGGTCAAGGAGAAGTGGTTAGGAAAGGACGTTAGGAGGTCACACACTGACACACACACTCACTCACACATTCACACACACACACACACACACACACACACACACACACACACACACACACAGGACTCTGGTGTGATGAAGTTGAGTGAACCTTGAAAACAGAAGCGATATGTTTCCTTCACTTTAGTCTCACAGAATATCTGAGCTGTTTCTTCTCTGCTGCATCATTTTATGTGTATTTATTATTTTTAATATGCTGCAGTATTCTTGTGTGTTAATGATAATTATCAGACACATGGAGACTGAGGACGTTGAGGATGTTTTTGTTATTGACCCTGGTCATAGTTTTGGGGCCTTTATTTGACGGCGTGCAGCGACTCTGCTTCCTGTGACAG
>NW_022283983.1:2126-4925 GCF_004355925.1 Anarrhichthys ocellatus
CCCCCCCCCCCCCCCTACCCCCGGTGCTCCTTCATCACTCATCGCTGCAGATTAACCCGCTGGCACCACTTCATTTAGAAAGAGATCGTTGGTAGAACCCACATATCTCCACCCACTGCTCATCGCCTCCGAGCGCTCTCACAGTTTCATGAACATGATGGTTCCACAAGTCCGCTCCTCCTTTAATAGCTCATGATGAACCATCGTTCTCTGCTTCTGGATCTGCTCCTCCAGAAACGCAGGAGTTTTATATATGTTGTACATGTTGTGATGTTGTTTCAGATGTATTTATGTTTTACTTCGTCTTGTATCTCCTCTCCTCCTGTTGCTGCCTCTCTGGTCCTCACTGTACATAATAAACTGGTTCTCACTGGACTCATCTGGTTTAATAAAAGGTCAAATCAATACATGAATAAGGAAAGCTCCCACGGCTGGAATCGAACCCGTGACATTAACGTGGACCACGAAGTAGAGCCTGTGACCTTCCTTATCTCTGCTGATTCAGACGAACACATGATGAACTGAAGTCACGCTCGTGATGTTTTTTCATGAACCGAACATTAAATCGTTTGTTTGTTGTGCCGACATGGAACGTGAGCACATTTGGTGTTCACCGCCTCGTTACGTCTCTTCTCTTTGGACTCCTCACCGATCAGAGAGCATCACATCTCCAACATGAATACATGTGCAGCCGCAGCACTAATGAGCAGCGAGGTCTCAGAGAGCAGTCTGTGAGGATAGCTGGCCCCTGAGGGATGTGAGCATCTCCACCCCGACTCTGTGTTCCTTTGTGCTGCTTCAGCTCGTTAACAGACTCTCTGCTTTAATGACGCAATGTTAAAAATAGAAAGTTTTTACTTTCCTTGACCAGGAGAATCCAGGATTCCAGGAGAATCCAGGATTTAAAAAAAAACATCATAAAAATAAAAAATAAATGACAGAAGAGAGACGGCGGACTTCAAAGGAACCAAAGGATTGTGGTTCAATAACAGAACATTTCACACTCAAACCATCCTTCATGCTGTTCTTAGAATCATACAGGCTCATGAGATGTTCCAGTTTGAGGGAACACGTATCCATTGCTGTCAATGAAGCGACGCCGTGGCGATGCACAAGCGCTCCTATTTTTCAGGTCGCGACGGCTTCTTATTATCTATAAACTGATATCTCATATTCATAAACTACTTTATTACCTTTAAACAAACCTGTAAAGACACAAGTCAAGTATTACATGTGTTTAAAGAAGCAAAGGTTGAATATCCTGTTAGATTGTTGTCAACAGGATGGATTCCAATGCAGGAACAGAAGGATGATGAATGATGATTTTAACAAAGAAATGTTAAAAACAAGGTGAGGTGCAAAGCGACATGAAACAGGAGCAGGTAAACAGGCGTGTGCAGAAGGATAACACAGAGTTTACACACAGGTGGGATCAATCAGGGAGCGGGGCAAACAATCACAATGGCGGGAAAACACACAAGGACAGGAAGTAGGAAAATAAACTTAACTAAAACCAAGATAGAGACAGATTTAAATTATGCAACATATTCACTCAAATGTAGATTTTGAAGACTTCCTGTTTCTAAAGCATCTAAAAACGAATCGTCCGTCTTTGTAAAATCACCGTCGTCGTCGCAGGTTGAACCGCAGCAGGAACGAGCAGCTTGTCGGAACGATTGCTGATAGTTCTGAGTCAGCAGAACACAGAGAGAAGATAAGAATGGTCCGCCCTACGGTCGCACAAAGAGGACAAACCAACGTTCCCATTGCCTCTTCCTGCACTGTGATATTATTTATCTCCGTTATGTTTGTTTATTTTTATTTTATTGTTTAAATTATGCAAAATAAATAACCCGAACCAAGAAACTAAGAACTACAAAGATGTGTGAAGAAAGCTGAATCAGCAGCTGAGCTGAATCTGACATTGTTAAAGAAGATGAAGTCGCATTCATTTATACAATATATCACCACAACCCATCATATTCTCATTTGTTTCTCTAATAGAAAGATAACTTCATTCATGTTCACTCATCCAGTAGTTTGTTTAAAGTGGTTCAGGTATCGTTTCTCAGAAAAGGAAGATTAGAAATCTCTCTGTAATTATTGAAGTGGGATAAATGTAGATTGTGTTTCTTCACGGTGAGATTTCAGCTCGAGAGAAGCAGAGAAGCGTCCGTCTGCAGAGAGATATTCTTATTATACTGAATGGAGGATTTGCTGAGTTCTGTAGAGATGGAATTAAGACTTTAAGACTCAATGACGTCCTCCACATCTTAAGACAAGATAAGAACATCCTTCATTAGTCCCACAGTGGGACATCTGCAGGACTACAGCAGCAACGTGGACAGAGACAAGAGACACAAGAGACATCAGTGAAACACAAGAACATAATAAATAAGTAAATCACAAAAAGACAACGAAAGCTAGAAATACAATATAATGCACGTTACTGCACATCTGAGGGAGGCAGTGTTTATATTGCACATGCATGCACTGATAGCAGACTGGTGTTTGGTTAAAGTGATGATGTATCGCTGCAAGAAATGAGTTTATTATTTTTAATATGAGGAAGAATATATCCAGTAGATTCATCCCGTTTGGTGTTCATGCGGTTAGAAGAGAATGAGGCTTCATTCAGATACCTGTTGATCAATATGTAATGTGCTGTCAGGACGTCATCTCACCTGTTTCAGCGGACGTCCTGTCTCCACACACAGATGTCCAGGAGCTGATGGTGATGATGCTGTCAGAGGAAGCTAACGGGGTCAACACAGCAGATATGAGGACCCGGTCCCCAGA
>NW_022283984.1:0-2304 GCF_004355925.1 Anarrhichthys ocellatus
AAGATAGAAGAAAAAGAGCAGAGCTGACACAGGTCCGTAGTATTTTGGACTAAGTCCAGGAAATCCAAGAATGAGGAAGCTTCTCATCCCTGTAAAATTGACAATCATAATTCTAAGTTTACAATAAGAAACCAGAAACAAGACATGAAATGAAGACCTGCAAGGTAAGCGCACTGATTAGACCTTTACGATATTAAATGCAGGATACACTATCAATATACCATATATTTCAAAAGAGATATCCAAGACCCAGCTATTCAAAATGATATATATCTATATCTGAAAATCACTTATTCCAATAAGTGTATCTAATGACTCTGATTCTCTACATTACAGTGACTGGATGCCAGGATGTATCAGCCATTTATCAAGTTTGATCTGACCTATCCTCAAAGGATCATCATGTTAATCAAAGAGCCACGCGTTTGTTTGTTGTTTTCTATTTCCAACAAGTTAAACTGAGGAACAAAAAACATCAAATTATCTACTTTTTTAAAAGCTTGGATGAAACCAAAAGTCAGTATTTAGAAAAAAAAAGGAAAACAAATTAGATAAATATAGGCAATGATGAATATACATTTTTATATATTTATTAGTGCTCGGCAACAATTAAAATATTTAATCGCGATTAATCGCATGGATTTTTTGCGATTAATCGCATTGTTATGGCAAAGTTCAATAATGAATTCAAAAGTAGTGTATTGCTCACTTTTATTTTAAAAGTACTGCTATATGAACAAAAGTGCAATAACATTTGGTTCACGAGATGCAGGTAGCATGTTTTATACTTAATGTGAATATAATTCATACTTTGTTGGCATCTTATTCTGAAAACCGGATGTTTGGCTGAAGAAACCGGATGTTGTCTCACGTTAATCTTTCCGCTAACTTTCAAAGTCCTTCGCTCGCTCCCGATCTGTGTCGTTTAAATGCGTTTACCGTGAATTTCAGCATATAGGTGCACTAAAATGTAAGTGTCTGCTGAGTTGACCACAGAGATCTGAGTGTCTGCTGACTTTACCGCAGCGATGTCCAGTAGTCTCCAGGGAGAGCAACAGCTGGTGCAGCTTCTCTCTTTATTTCTGCCCCCACCCCCCCTCGACCAGAAGCGGAAGTCGCCTTTTCTCTACGGCAACACTGAAGGGATATATCATCTCCAATACAAAACGATAAACATGAGACAGTCTGTTACAATAATAATAAATTAAAAATACTTACCTGTTTTTTTTTTGTTTTTTTGTTGTTTTTTAATTATTATTGTTATTATTTTTCCCCATCTCAAAAGGCTCAAGGGCATACACACACACGTTCACACACGCACACACACACACACACACACACACACCTGACTATAGGATGTTTGCTGGCTTTTATCCCACTGTTCTTGTCATCATCTTGTTGTTATGTCTATGTATTGTCTCTTGTCTTTCAAGAAAAAAACAAACAAATTTAAATTAAATTAAAAATTAAAAGAATGCGTTAACGTGCGATAAAATAATTGTCGGTGGTAATTAATTAATGCGTTAACGCGATAATAACTCGTTAACTTGCCCAGCACTAATATTTATACAGTATACTGATGAATGAATTATATTAACATTGTACTTTTCCTCAATAGTGGCTATTTCAACAAAGATAAAAGCACTATAACGCTGACATCAAATGTATTACTTACATTTGAAATATATTTTTTAGCCCCAAAAATATGATTAAATGATTAAAACTTGAAATTAATCAATCTCTGCACAGTTTTTCATGACAGGGAGAATACTATTGTCCCAATTGTTCCCCTCAACTACCCTGAGCTTTAGAATTTGTGTCACGGGAGTTCACGGGTAGGACCCAATAGCAAGACCACAGGAGACAGAGTACGGTAAAACAGATTTTATTTGCCCGAATAAAGAGGACAGGAAGGTGTGGAACCCATGGTCCGACACCGGAGGGCAGGCAGATCCATGGTGCGAGTCCCGTGGCTCGACACCGGAAGGCTGGCAGCTTGACGGTGTGATGTCCCTTGGCTCGACACCAGAGGGTAGGCAGATCGACGGTGTGTAGTCCGTTAACTCAACGGAGGGAACGGGGGATCCCGGACCCTCCGTTAACTCAACGGAGGGAACGGGGGATCCCGGACCGGCGGACACCGGAGGCAGGCGCTCGAGGCAGAAGGGGATACAGGGTTGAAGCGGGTGAAAGATGGTACGACCTGACAACCCCAGACTGCAGGACCAGAGTTTATATAGTGCCAGGGGAATGTTTAGTGGGACCTGAGTCTGGTGTGTCAGCCTGCTGGAGGTAATCGGCTGG
>NW_022283984.1:2404-4924 GCF_004355925.1 Anarrhichthys ocellatus
CCCCCCCCCCCCCCTTAAGGAACGGATTCCAGACGTACAACCAGACAAAATAGGGTGGGTGGAGGGGGTCGGAGGAGGGACGTCCCCACAGCTACAAAGCCGACTAGGGTGGGCGGAGGGGGTCCGGAGGAGGGGTGACTGGATCTGACCGGCCACGGGCCGCAGAAGGCTTTGGAAACAGGTGCTCCGGCGCACGGCCGGACAGGTAGAAGGGCTCCGGACACGGGTGCTCCGGTGGACGGGCAGAAGGGCTCCGGACACGGGTGCTCCAGCGGACGGCCGGACGGGCACAAGGGCTCCAGACACGGGTGCTCCGGCGGACGGGCAGAAGGGCTCCAGACACGGGTGCTCCAGCGGACGGCCGGACTTGCTTCCGACACGGGTGCTCAGGCGGGCCGGACTCGGACTCTCTGAGCCGGGGCTCCGGGTAATAGTAAGCTGGTGCAGCGGCAGCAGGTACTGGAGGTTGCAGCGACTCAAAGGCGGCAGCGGCGGCAGGCACTGGAGGTCGCTGCTGCTCCGAGACGGCAGCAGGCACTGGAGGTCGCTGCTGCTCCGAGACGGCAACTGGAGGTCGCTGCTGCTCCGCGGCGGCGGCCGGGTCCGGTGGGGGGTGGGTCATAACATTATGTTATTATTACAGTTATTAACAGTTATTTTGTGGTAGTTGAAGTCTTAGTATGTAATGATACAAATAGCAGTGTTGAGTGAACTCTAGATCGGTCTTATTCTCAAGAATACTTTTTTAAGGTCTCAGAATTAGCCGCATTTTTACTCCATGTTGTCTCGGTTTCAAACAGAGGCCTCTGGATGTTATTTCAAGACCACAATTGAGGTATATCACAAAATGATCCGTGTATTGTGCGATTCATTTGTTATCAAACAAAACGGTCCCTAAACACTGGTCTTGGCCATGATTTGCTTTCGGTTTAGGTGGTCTTCACTTCAACACTAAATCGTAGCAGCAGCAGCGTGATTAGTATTCGTAGTACAGAAGCTTTATCCTCATAAATGGTAAAACCTAAATTCAGTTTTCAAACGAGTATCTCTAAAGATGGCGGCAAAAGCACAAAACTAGTTTTAGATGCAATCAAGGCCGCCTTGAGTTTTTCACCAACATTCTCTCTTTGAAAAAACTATGAACCGAGTGGATGGATTTTGGCCTATAATTAGTCAATGACGAGTCATTTATCAATTTAAATTGTCAAAGATTTGCTGGTTAAATCCCTTTAAATATGAGGTTTTGTTGCTCGTCTAGAAAGTAGAAACTTATTGATAGGTTTTGGTTCTCTTTGCCCTTTTGTAACATCTACCCTCTATGATTTAAAACTCCTTGCTGTGATGGAAATGATTCTTCGATTCCGTCTTGACTATTGCAATTATCTTTCACCTACTTTAGCAGAACTTTCCTGACATGTGGTCCATGTTGCTGCCAAATCCTATTAAAGGTCTTATGTAACACCATAAACCTGTTGAGACCCATACGTGGTCACACTAAAGAGCTACTGCAGCCCTACAGGAACCTAAGGTATGAGTAGGTATTGCTGCCTTACAGGCTACAGTACACTTCTCTGCATTCATATTTTGCCTCTCCCAAATCTATGGAACTTAACTCAGGTGTCAGTTCACGTGTTGATACCATATGAAATAGTTGCCAAGATAGTAAGAGGAAAGAAGTAGTTCAACAGAAGATGTATGTGAAACAGTGTTTGGAGTATTCTGGGGAAAACAACATTGCATAAGACTGTTTTGAGATGAGAATTCACAAAGGTACAAAGACACTCACCACACAGAGGCCCACACTCACACCTGCACGCTTAAATTACACACACGAGACACTAATTAGCTCCCTCCTGGAACTCATTTGTGTTGTTGCTTCCGAGTGTCATTGTAAGGATTACAGATACTAGAACCCAAAAGCACAACTCGGAGACAAGATACAAGTTCAGTTCTTTTACTAGAGTTCAGGCAGGGTCAAAACCGGGAGGTCAGTCAAACAGGCGAACAAATCCAATAAGGGGAAGGCAAAAATCCAAGGTCGAAAAACAGGCAGACAGGGTCGGAACAGGAAGATCATGAACAATATAAAGGTATGCTGGCGAACTTGGCAATAACACACAAGACAATCTGGCAGGGAACAAGTGCAAGTGAGAGGACCTAAATAGTGAGGGCTAATGAGGGAATGGGCTGCAGGTGAGATGGGTGTGGAGGACCAGGTGAGGGGAATGAGAGATGATCGGGTGTGAATAGTAGTATCTGAAATGACAGGAGAGTTAATAAAGCAAGCAGACAGGATGAAAACAAACTAATGTGAAGGGGAATTAATGACAGTCATGATGATCCCAAAACAAACACGTCACTCTGTCTCCATGACATGAGATTTGTAAGGGTAGAGGTTTACAAGATGTTAGTTTTGAAGCTATTAAACTACATAGAGCAGTAGTTTTAACAATTTTCTCCATCTTTAGCATGGTAGTATTTGCTAATTAGTACTTAACACAAAGTACAGGTGAGGATATT
>NW_022283985.1:0-4922 GCF_004355925.1 Anarrhichthys ocellatus
AGTATAGCATGTCAAAAATATTATAAAAAGTCTTAGTATAGCATGTCAAAATATTATAAAAAGTCTAAGTATAGCATGTCAAAAATATTATAAAAAGTCTTAGTATAGCATGTCAAAATATTATAAAAAGTCTTAGTATAGCATGTCAAAAATATTATAAAAAGTCTTAGTATAGCATGGCAAAATATAAAGTCTTAGTATAGCATGTCAAAATATAAAGTCTTAGTATAGCATGTCAAAATATAAAAAGTCTTAGTATAGCTTGTCAAAATATAGTCTTAGTATAGCTTGTCAAAATATAGTCTTAGTATAGCATGTCAAAATATTATAAAAATTCTTAGTATTATATGTCAAAAATATAAAAAGTCTTAGTATAGCAAGTCAAAATATTATAAAAAGTCTTAGTATAGCATGTCAAAAATATAAAGTCTTAGTATAGCATGTCAAAATATTATAAAAAGTCGCAGTATAGTACAAAATGTAAAAAAAAAAAAAAAGCCATTGCATTATCATAAAAAAGTAATACTATGTTAAGATAAGAGAATACTTAATCCCACAGAGGGGAAGTTATTGAATGAGCAGAGGACGGGGGTTATCCCAGGACAGAGCTGGCCTTCTGAACCCGTCTGTTGAGTCTCTTCCCATCAGCAGTCAAGATGCTGATGCCCCAGCAGACAGCTCCATAAACCATGAGGGGATGCCACCACAGAGAGGACCGAGGTCCTCGGAGTCCTCCCTGCACTCCACAAGACCTTTTTTCTCGGCAGATTAGAGTCAGCAGTCAGCAGTTCATAAAAGAGAGTACAGTACATCATTAAGACTGTCGTATAAAGTTATAGTGTCGATGAAACAATATAATAGTATGTCATAAAGGTTATAGCATCATAAAAGTCAGTAAATAGTGTAGTTATATAATTTAGTAAGTCATAAAACTAAAATATAAAAATGTCACAGTATAGCATGTTAAAAAAGTTTTCATGAAGAATTTGTCATGAAAATGTCAGTGTTTAATCAAAACAGTATAGTTCATGAAAATAGTCATAAATTCATAATATGGTAAAACTGTCACAGTATAGTTTGTCATAAATTATAAAGTCATAGAATAGTTTACCATTTAAAAGTCGCAGCACAGAATGTCAGAAATGAGTCATAGTATGTTTAAGGATATTTATTCATAAACAAGACAATTAGTTCTTCAGTCACAATACCAGAAGATATTAAGTTACATGGAGTTTTAAATTAGTTTTTAATAGTTACAGTTTATCTACCTCCTTCAATGTCCTCTAAGCGTACAACTTCAAGTTCCCAGACTGTGGGCCTTTTAGTTCGGTCCATTTGAAAGGAACAAATCGTGTGACGCTCATGAGATTTTAAATATTACAGGCCCCCCCCCCCATCTGACTTCTGCAGGCGAATAACAGTTTAGCATTAAAGGAGCTGCACAGATCTTTGACACGCTAGTCTTATCTTGATTTTGAAGACTTAATGAAACCTGCAGACATCACAGGTAAGATCTGCTATCGAGCCAAGAATATAGAGTTGCATGATGGTAGCCATTAGGCTCCAGAGATTTAAGAGCCCATATTTGAGTCAACCTGAGATCTCCTTACTTTCAGTCTTTGAACACAACCTCCTAACTGAGATCTAGCAAATTATTTCAGTTATTGGGAACACAAAGCTCCTCCAGGGACAGAAAATGCAATTTATACAAAATGAAAAGTAAACTAGCACTCCTTAAGATTCAACTCCCAGTTCACAATACTGCAAATGTATAAATACTGCAATACTTTCATCAGTGAGCGATAAGCTTAACCACCATTGTGTTAGTTACCTCCTTCAATGACAATCTAGAGGACCACATTAGAGTACGACGCTGTAGTACTCTTAAACAGATTGACATGCACAAACGTCCCTTTGAGACAAATAGGAAAATACTTCCGCAGTTCGTCTTTGAGGAACCGATTGGAGTTTTAAAGCTTTTGATGTTGACAAATTAAACTGCCACAAAGTCCTGATTCAGTGATTTGTGGATGTTAATGACTTCTAAAAGAAAAGAAACTCCAAAACACAACTTAAATGAATGAAGAGTCCAGACGTGTCGGGTAATGCTTAAACACCTTTATTGTGCCCAATCTGAACAAACTCCACAACTGTAAGTAGCAGCAAACTTGGCAGACCACAATGAGGTAGACTTTCAAAACTCTAAAAAGCAGCTGGGCCAAGGGACAACAAGCTCAGCATGACAAACTTAATGGATAAAGAAAAGACACTCAAGTCTTTGGCACACAGCTTATTATGCATTTATGTCCCAACTGGAACAGGAAGGCAGAAATGGGATAAGAAAGCGTTGGAATCATTTACTGGGGTCTACTCAAGCTCTGGATCGATTGAATTTATCATCAGCTAAGTGGAAGTTCTTACATTCAACAGGAAACTAGCAGCTGTTCTAACGTAGGCGCGTCCCCCTGCTGATGTACAAAAGCGATTAAAAACCACTGCCACCTCTCCACACGTGCAAATTAAAAAGTGCGCAAAAAAGGAAAACCCAAAACCATGTACAATCAAATGCTCATTCACTCTAGTCTCAACAGGATCCATCAGGTGCTCGAGAAATGATGGACAGCTGAGGCATATCCAGTACTATTGATACTTACATTTAATATAACTGGACCAACAAAGCAAGTTAAAGTAGTACTTCCAACATTTTGTGCCCGTTCAGTTGAAATTTGGGAGGGCAAATTAAAAAAGGAAAAAACGCTACAGAAAAATTGTATGAGGAAAAAAAAAAAAAAAAAAAAAAAAAGGGGTTTTCCCCAAAAAACAGCCGCCTGGTAGAATTCTGTTCAAAATTTTCATGTCATGACTTAAAACCGTTTGTGTACAAATTAGTAAAAAACTGCGTAAAAATGTCTGAAATGCGACTGGTTAAATGAAGCCCAACATTCAACTCCCAAAAGTAAGAAACACCAGCTGGCTTGCACAGGAAAAAACAGATGCCAGCCGGGGGTTAGGGTGGGCGGAGGAGCAGTGGAAGGGGGGGGAGAAAAATAAAAAGTTAAAGGCACTGTATGGCATTTGCCAATGAACGGCAATGAGACTTGCGTGACTGCTCTTCACTATGCAACACAAACAGAGAAAAAAAAACGAAAAAAAACAAAACAAGAAATGGCATTTTCATCCACTTCTTTAACCGTCGGCGGACTCTCATCTTTCCGTCCGGCTGCAAGTCTGGAAAAAAATGCATAAGTGTGAAGGGCACCCTCGTCTCCCCCCCCTCCCCCCTGCTCCAACAAGGTCACTGTGCATCGTGCCACTGTGAACAGCAAAAATGTAGCGCAAAAGTGCAAAAGTGAACATCTCTCTACAGTGATATACCCCCCCAGTGCCTGGTGGAGTGCTGTGGTGACCCCCGTGCCGAGGGACATCCGGCACACGTGCTCTCTCTCCTTGGCGGGCAGCCTCACGGCCCCCCCCCCCCCCCCCAATCCTCGTCGAGGGGCTCTTCTCTCCGGCCCTTCAGAGTGTTTGGATCCATCTGCTCTAGCTAGAGTCCCTGTTCTTCTGGTTGCGCATGAGGGGCCGGTGGTTGCTCAAGATGTCCATGGAGTGCTGCCAGTGCCAGCAGGAGCGGCAGTAGTACTTGAAGCAGGCCTGTGTGTGTGTGGACAGACGGTGATAGCGCTCATTAGTAGGCTGCCGTAAAATGAGAATGACATTTCTCATATTTGTGAAGCACTTCAAATTAGTTTGAGCTATGAAATGAATCACTTTAGTGCATTCATTCCCAAAGACTGGGGTCACAGGAGATTTTATTTGGTTCGCAAATAAATTAGACATTTACATCTGCAGTACTCGTTTGAGCCACATGAGGGAGCCTGAACGTGCCTACTGTTCTGATAACTGGAGCAGACTAATAACATTGAATCTAATATGAAAGACTAGCTAACTTTGTTTTTACATGACTTGTGGTAAGATACCAACAGGGTTGCTTCTTTGGTTTATATACACTCACTCTGTGGACCAATAACAATTAAAACTCATTTCTATGGCAATCAGAGCGCAAGAAATTAGAGAAACTGGTCATGAAAGTCACCACTGGGCTCTGCTAGCAGGACAAAGATGCGTTTCCACCGACCTGGTCTCTGCAGAAGAAAGGCCCGGGTTGGCGAAGGCAAACTTGACACATGGAGTCTTCCAGGTACGGGTCGATCTGGACCTGAGGGGAAAAAACAAAAACACTCAGTTTAAGGTGAAAAAAAATGCAAAAAAGAAAACGGCCTCATCTAGATGCGGCGTTTAATTTGTCCGTTCAGGGCTACTGTAGAAACATGGCTGAAGATATAAACGGCTCTAAGGTAACAAAAACACAACTCATTTTCAGGCGATTATAACCTTCTAAAAACACTTGTTATAATATTCTATTTCTGCGAACAGATCCCTCTGAATGATGCACTGTTCCTTTAAAGTACTTCAGTAAATGAACTGTAACTAGTTACTTTCCACCACTGTAGATTGCAGAAAAACTTGGCATCTTCTTACCTTCTTTGTAAACTTGGGGGTTTTGATCTCCACAAACGCTGCGCACACAGCCTTCAGGTAACTGCGCTGATTGTTAAAAGTGACACGTCCAGAGCCTGAACACGAGAAAAGTTAAGAGAATTCATTTCTGCACAGCAGCTTTAGATAAAGCTGAGCTTACAAGATGTCGAAACTGCATGCACATAAAGCAGAACTTTTCCTTAAGTAGGTTTCACTCAGACGGTATATAAGTGGACGTAGTCATTGTGACGTCACCCGTTGGTTTGTGGACTGACGTCTAGAGATCAAGACTCATGTTTACTGAGGTAATAAATCAAGAGAGAAGTAGAGTCATTTTCTCATAGACTTCTATACAACCAGAGGAGTCGCCCCCTGGTGGACAC
>NW_022283986.1:0-4862 GCF_004355925.1 Anarrhichthys ocellatus
ACGTACCTGTGTGTATGTCCCCGTCTACCTGTGTACACGTACCTGTGTAACTGTACTTGTTCCTGTCACAGTTCTGCAGCAGGTGTGTCAGTCTGTCTCTCTCCTGCAGTAGCGCCTCCTTCAGGCCGCTCTCTCTGTGACCTCGGGGGTTCAGAGACTCGATCAGCTGATCCACCTCCTCCACTGAGGTGTAGAAGAACCATTGGTTGAGACGTTTCACTGGCGGCCCACAGGTGTGGAGGGGGGCAGGGCTTGAGCCAGCACTGTCCAGGAGAATGTGTTTTTTGTCATAATTAGAAACGTCTGAACACCTGTACTCCTAAAATTAAAAACAAACAGGACCAAAATAACCAACCTCCCCTCAGCGGGCTCTTCCTTGACCTCCTCCTTGTCCGTGGCATCCTGTGCAGCTGTGGGCCGTGGACGCAGCATGTCCTCCGTCAGGCCGAAGCAGTCGTCCTCTACGAACAGGGTGGAGGCTGAGGGGAGGAGCCAGTAGCGGCGGTACAGACGGTCTCGGCCCAGCGGCAGCAGGCAGGTGCAGGCCGCCGCCTTCTGGATCCGCTCCTGCAGCTCTTGAACCTGCGGCACGAAGAAGGAGACACTACGATCACTCCGAGTCTACGGAGTTAACAGTCCTCATTTATACATAAAAAAAACCATCATGTTCCTGACCTTCTCCTGCTCCTCCTGCTCCTCTGCACTCAGGACGCCGGGATGGCACGATGGGGGTTTAGGGTCAGAGGTCCTAGGGTTGTCTCTATGGTTGACTTTAGCTGGAGGGACAGGAGATACTCATGACTCAGCAGAAAGGATGAGACACTCATGACTCAGCAGAAAGGAGGAAGAGACAATCACGACTCAGCAGAAAGGAGGAGGAGACAATTACGACTCAGCAGAAAGGAGGAGGAGACAATTACGACTCAGCAGAAACAATCACGACTCAGCAAAAAGGAGGAAGAGACAATTACGACTCAGCAGAAACAATCACGACTCAGCAGAGAAAGGAGGAAGAGACAATCACGACTCAGCAGAGAAAGGAGGCGACACGCATGACTCAGCAGAGAAAGGAGGAGGTGACACGCATGACGCAGCAGAGAAAGGAGGAGGCGACACGCATGACGCAGCAGAAAGGAGGAGGCGACACGCATGACGCAGCAGAAAGGAGGAGGCGACACGCATGACGCAGCAGAAAGGACACGCATGACTCAGCAGAAAGGCGACACGCATGACTCAGCAGACAGGAGACACGCATGACTCAGCAGACAGGAGACGCGCATGACTCAGCAGACAGGAGACGCGCATGACTCAGCAGAAAGGAGACACGCATGACTCAGATGCGTATTTTTTACCCTCCATCTTCTTCTTGTTGTGTGAAGAGTTTTGCTCCTCGTCTTCCTCAGTGAGGTCTACAGGAGTCTCACTGCAGACACAGACAACATGTTCACAACTTTTCTAGTGACTGATGACGGAATCAAGGAGACACATGATGAGTCGTACCCGTTGGTGTTGAGTCCTCCCTTCACTTCCTGCTCCCTCAGTCTCTCCTTCTCCTTCAGCCTCATCTCCTGCTCCCTCAGCTTCTCCTCTTTACGGAGACGGACTCTGAAGAGGAGAAGACAATTAGAATGTTTTTAATTCATTGTTGTGTTCAAACCTATGTACATAGTGTATCTGTGTGTGTATATACCTGTGTGCATAGTGTATCTGTGTGTGTATATACCTATGTGCATAGTGTACCTGTGTGTGTACATAGTATACCTGTGTGTGTACCTGTGTGTACATAGTATACCTGTGTGTGTACATAGTGTACCTGTGTGCATAGTATACCTGTGTGTGTACATAGTGTACCTGTGTGTACATAGTGTACCTGTGTGTATATACCTGTGTGTACATAGTGTACCTGTGTGTATATAGCTGTGTGCATAGTGTACCTGTGTGTGTATATACCTGTGTGTACATAGTATACCTGTGTACATAGTGTACCTGTGTGTATATATACACCTGTGTACATAGTGTATCTGTGTGTGTACCTGTGTGTACATAGTATACCTGTGTGTACATATACCTGTGTGCATAGTGTATCTGTGTGTGTATATACCTGTGTGCATAGTGTACCCGTGTGTGTACATACCTGTATACATAGTGTACCTGTGTGTGTATATACATAGTGTACCTGTGTGCTGCCTCCTCTCTTTCTCTGCGGTGTTGTTCAGCTCTGATTTCTCTCAGTTCCTGTCTCGCTGATCTCTGATCCTCCACACAGTCTTCTATCAGGTCTCTGCTGGAGGCCAACGTCAGCAGCTTCCCCACCAGAGCCTGTAGGATCCTCAGCTTCTCCTCTAAACACGTCAATAACACGCCAATAACTCGCCAATAACTCGCCAATAACAAATCAATAACAAATCAATAACTAACCTGGCGTGAGGTCGTACACAGAGGTGCTTGTCAGTCTCTTCAGCAGCGCCGGCTCGGCCAATTGCAGCTCGACACACGGGTCGTCCATCGGTGTGAACCCGCCCTGCTTCTGGTAGCGGAACTTGGCATTGCCGTGATAACAGTCGGCGCCGGACGCCAAGATGTGCAGCCGGAGGATCTCTGAGAGGGTGCAGCTGTCCAGGTCTAACTGCTTCAGACCACAGCCCTGGTGCAGCTGAGACCACGAGGCAGCCAATGAGGCAACGGCACTGAGCGCAGACTGGGTCGCATCACAGTCATCGTCCAGAGCCTCCGACAGGTCTGCACATAGACAACAGCATGAAGTTCACACATGTTGTACACACTAGAATAAGCGCGCACACTAGAATGAGCGCGCACACTAGAATGTGTATGAATCAGACCTTCAGCCTGCTCTTTAGCTATGTCCTCCTGCTCTTCGTCCAGAGCCTGAAAGATGGCCGACAGAAAGAAGAACAGCAACTCACAGAGAGGACCCTCAGGATCAGAACCCACCAGAGCCTCCTCCAGAACCTCTGTGGAGAGACAGACAGGACAACACGCCGTCAGACAGACAGGACGCGACGGACCGTCAGACAGACAGACCGGACGGACCGTCAGACAGACAGACCGGACGGACCGTCAGACAGACAGGACGCGACAGACCGTCAGACAGACAGGACGCGACGGACCGTCAGACAGACAGACCGGACGGACCGTCAGACAGACAGACCGGACGGACCGTCAGACAGACAGGACGCGACAGACCGTCAGACAGACAGGACGGGAAGGACCGTCAGACAGACGCGACGGGAAGGACCGTCAGACAGACAGGACGGACCGTCAGACAGACAGGACGGACCGTCAGACAGACAGGACGCGACGGACCGTCAGACAGACAGGACGGGAAGGACCGTCAGACAGACAGGACGGGAAGGACCGTCAGACAGACGGGAAGGACCGTCAGACAGACCGCCAGACAGACGGGAAGGACCGTCAGACAGACCAGACGGGAAGGACCGTCACACAGACCGCCAGACAGACGGGAAGGACCGTCAAACACACCGGACGCGACGGACCGTCAAACAGACCGGATGCGACGGACCGTCAGACAGACCGGATGCGACGGACCGTCAGACAGACAGGATGGGATGGACTGTCAGACAGACAGGACGCGACGGACCATCAGACAGACCGGACGGGACGCACATCTGTTAGAACCTAGAAATCCACATTAATCTCCAACCATGGTGAATGAACTTATACAGAACATGTGTTGGGTTCCAGTTAAAAACACCAACACAGGACCCGAGTGGACCCTGTACAGACCCACAGGGTCCTGGTCTAGGTGTGGGGAGTTCTAACCTAGTGGACCCTGTAAGGACCCACAGGGTCCTGGTCTAGGTGTGGGGAGTTCTAACCCAGTGGACCCTGTAAGGACCCACAGGGTCCTGGTCTAGGTGTGAGGAGTTCTAACCCAGAGAGAGTCCATCGGGGAACTCGTCCTTCAGGTGAAAGATCTCTCCAAAGGCCCTCAGGAACTCCAGAACCATCAGAGCTTCACCAAAGAGCTGGGCCGGAAGACGGGTCCTCACTGGAACCGGACTGGGCAGATCCTGGTGGAACCAGCAAACACACACACACACACACACACACACACACAATGGATGAGTAGCCTGTCTCTCCACAGAGCAGGCAGACAGCTATACCACAGTATAGCAGAAGGTCAGTGAACGCACCACCACAGTGGCGCATTCACTGACCTTCAGGTCTTCACACTCCATGTCTTCTCGAGGTTTGTTCCACAGCTTCAGTCTCTCAGCGTATTTCTTCTTCTCCTCCTTCAGCTTCTCTCGTTCCTGAAAATCACCACGAAATTTATAATAATTATATTATTAATAATATTTATAAAATAATTATAATCATCATCTTTAACAATAATTATAGATATAATAAATATAATAATCTTTATTATAAGTCTAAAACTCACCCTGTCCTTCTCCAGCTTCCTGAGCTCCTTCTCCTCCCTCCTCTTCTGTTTCTCCTCCTCAAACCTCCTCCTCTGCTCCTCCTTTATCCTCTCCCTGTCCTCCTTCTCCCTCCTCTTGGCCTCCTGCATGTCCTCCTTTTCCTTCTTCATGCGTCCTGCTGTCATGTCCTCCTTCTGCTGCAGCAGCTTCAGCTTCTCCTCGGCCGCCGCTTTGATGAACGACGAGCTCGCCTGTAGACACATCGTATACTAATACTACATATCCATATACAGTAGATACTAAATATACATATACATCTATATATACATACATATATACATACATCTATATATACACATACATATATACATACATATACATCTATATATACATACATATACACATACATATATACATACACACACATATATACATACACACACATATATACATACA
>NW_022283987.1:0-4918 GCF_004355925.1 Anarrhichthys ocellatus
ACAGCTGTGTGGTGATAGAGGCTGAATACACACCTGCCTTCACAGGTGGGACAACATCTGATCCGGGTAAGATAACATGCAGCCCACCAGATACAAAGCTTTGCCTCTTGGTTTCTCAGCTGTTGGAGCTATTGTTCTGCAGGATATTTAATGTTCTTTTTCATTGTGTTGAACAGACTCCACAGGTCGGTCTCCTCTGAGCTACGTCATGTGGGCTCTACGTATGGGAGGACTGATTCTAATGATTGTAATCACCGTCGTTGTCATCAGAAACAGATGTGAGGACATTCAGATCATAATTTGGTGGAGCTGGTTAATATAAATCACACGTTTAGGATTTTTAATGACTTTTTTTTTCATTCATTTTTCTTCCAGGGAACAAAAAACCACTTGATGACGACAAAGTGAGTAAAAATGTAAACAATAAGTAACTTTTCTCATTCGTGTCTGAAGCTACGTCTGTGACCACAGAGGCTGCAGTCGCTCTGCTTCTTTCCCTTGAAACTATTTCTTCCACAATCTCACGTGTCGTGTTGTGTTTCAGGTCAATAACGACGACGACGGCGTCCAGTATGAAAACGTAGAAGCACCTCGTGCTGCTGCTCGACTGCCCAGATCAACAGCTGCAGCTCAATAGAAAGTCAAATCCCATCAAGCTTTCTACACCAGTGATCGAGCTTTGAGTTAAAACGATATATTTAGCATACATTACTCTCGCTTCTTACGCCTTCAGTGATGGAAAGAATTTCTGTCCAACAGTTTTCTGTGTGGCTTCATATCGTTCACATCTGTCGTATTGATGGACATCCAGAGAAATGTCATAAACTTTGCAGTTCTGCAGATCTTTTTAGCCTCATTTAGCGAACAGGTTTTTTGGCACATGTACTCTGTGCTTCAGCCTCGACGCTCTCAACCCTTGTTTCCTCTACTTTAAAGCTGCTGGGCAGCAAACAGAGTTCACACGCTGGTCTGCTGGATGTGTAAATACAGAAGGCCACTACTTCCTTTGCTTTATCCGCTGTACAAAATAAAATGTATTTAATATGTCAATGTGTTTTTCGACCTTAAAGTAGCGACATAAATTGATAAATTGAGCTCCAAAAGATTTTGAATTATTGTACTGCTGTCGTTCTCTATTTGATCTCTGTTGAACTAAACACTTTCTTTTACTTCTTTTTTCTCAAATAAATGTGCTGATACCTGATATCAGTCCTATTAACCATCCGTAATATGTTCAGCCTGAGTTTGTTAGTGAAGCAGCTCTGTGTCCCCAGTGATTGGTCACTTCTTTCAAAGAACATTGTTATGAAAAAGTTACTCAACAATATCTCCGCCCTCCAGCAGAAACCTCAGCTGTGGTTACTGGTGACCCTGATTCTTTTCGCTCTACTCTAAGTATCCAGAGGACATGTTTTTAATCGCCCACGACAGACACATACAATGCATATAACTGTCTCTATATCTTCTCTGACGTCAGATTTTGTGCTGTGATATACATTCAATTAAAGACAACTGACTCATCAGGTTTGAAGACTTCCTACACTTTCAAAGCACATAAAAGGCCTGCGTGTAACCTCATGTCAGTCTTTTGTCAGAAAGGCTGATGTAAAGTCTCATGTGTCATGTCATGTAACAACACCACATGCGTCTCTGTTACACTTAACATTAAATGACACGATATACACGTGTACATGAAGAAACACAACCTCAGCGGGGCTGCAGCAGTGACAGATGGGACGCCACACGAGGTAAAGTTATCTTCCTCCTGCTATCATGACTGGAACAATTATATATTTAAAATATCTTTATAATAAAATTGCAAGTGTATGAAATAAAAAAAATACGAATTTGAAAAAGGGGTAATTTTGCACCTTCCAGGACTTAATCCGAACACACTCATGAAACTGTAAGACATACTCACTTCAACAAATCTTTATCATTTACATTAAATACGGAGAGCGGCTCCATCCTCAAATTCAAGTGTATTTTAATAATATAAGGGCTTCAAACACCATCAAAAGTGGCTTCAGGTGTCACAGCTATGCCACTTCTATCTAGTTTTTTCCACCTTTCACTCACCTAATCAGTTCATTCAGTGCACCTGCCAGTCACACTCACCTCATCAGCTCATTACTCTCACCTGCTCACTCTGCCTCCTTCACTATTTAAACCCCTGCCTCACACACACCCACTGCCAGATCATTGTTTGTGTTCCTACCTACCTGCCCGTTTTGCTCGTCCTGTTCCCGGTTTCCCAGTCTGCCTGCCCTGCCTCGTCCTGCCGGATTTCCCCCCTCTTGTCTTGTCCTTGGATTCTCTGTTTGTGTTTGGTTATTCATTAAAACCCTTTTTTCACTACACCTGACTGTCTGCGCTTGAGTCCTCATCATGCCCCGTGACATTAGGGCCCTGAAAACACAGTTACTCAGTCAGCGTCTTCTATCAACGATAGGATCGTTCATGGACACACTAGTAGTTTCTGCCAAAGTTCAAATAGTTTTTTGTTGTTTCACAGAAGAGACGTACGTCAGTTGTTTTATTTGAAAAGGAGACGTCACAAATTTGCGTGCACTAATCAGACTTTTAGATATTTAAATCAGAATCTGACAATATCAATGATGTAAATAATGTCTTTTGTCTTTGATGGTTTTGATACAAAAAGTGATTTTATGCAGGCATCCCAGAACTTATAATATCAGCACGTGTGTCCTTTGACCCCATCGATGTAATGTAACCAGTGGGGTCAAGTGAGGGTAGGAACAGGAAACTGAGCGGGTATGAAATGTAACGTTTTCAGGCGAAAAGTCAAAGAATCCGAGCACCAAACGAGAGGAAAACAGAGAAAACAAAAAACAAAGAAGGCTTAAAATAGTTACATCACCGAGCGCGCTGGTGCAGCTAGCGCACAGAGCTGCTTCGGCTAACACAGCGTGGGAGACGGACACTGCAGAGCGCCACCAGAGGGACGAGGAAGAGGAAGAGGCCGAAGAATCAGACTCAAGATAAACTACAGAAACACTTTGGAAAGTGGGTTACTGCAGCCGGAGGCGCCTACAGTCGGACTGAGGAGCAAAGCAGCAGGACAGTGGCCCCAGAGGGCATTACTCATATGCACTGAGGCTGTGCGGTGCTACTTCTATATTAACGGAGCTACTGCAAATGTGCACTTTGGCTTTACTGTGCTATCGTCATTGATGAAGATACTGTAATATGCATTGTGGCTGCAGTGCTGTTTCCATATTCTAATGAAGTTGTGGTAATATGTACTGTCTGTTCAGTGTTCTTGTATATTTAAATGAATCTACTGTCATATATGAAGTGTGGCTGTGCAGTGCCTATGAATAATATGTTGATGAAGCTACTGTAATACTGTTTTGTCCAGTATTTTGGTTTTACCTGCAAAACTGGTGACATTTCCATCATCCTAGTAATTTGGGTTTCCTGCTACTGAGGAAATGATAGCATGCTAACACGCTAACCTAAGATGTGTTAGCATTTAGCTTAGCACCACGCTGTCACAGAGCTGCCAGCATCGACTGCAGACTCGTAGTCTTGTTATTCTGTGTTTGGTGTCGTACCTAACATGCCACTTCCTCTTTTGATTACAACACGGAAATGACTAAATAGATGATGACATCATTTCCATCACACCATGAGCAACATAGATCTCAGATATAAAAGTTAATTTAGTTTCAGTGGAAAAACTGATCACATGTTCAACATCTTAGGTCAGGAGTTGAACTGGTGGAAGGGAGGAAGGACTTTGTTTGTTGGCCCTCTCTACAGTCACTGAATGATTTAACCGGTAATATTGTTCACTGAGGGCACAGACGTGTAATATTCCTATAATATCTCTGTCTTGACTTTGATCTTTGGCTGAATAAAACCCTCATAAAGTCACAAAAAGCAACCACCGTCCAGTTAAAAAAAAGGATTACGTTTTCAGCATCCTAACATTTGGAGATACAAGTTCACACCTGAGAAGATGTTACAACCTACAAATGGAGATATGAAGATATAAACTGCTATGTGTATATTTCAAACTCTCTATCCGTTCAATATGAGTCATTCTGCTGAAGACGTTTATCAAAGCAAGGGAGTGAAATGCTCTTAAAATGTAATTCTTTATAAGATTCAAACTGTCGTTTGTGAAACTTAAGTTCCTTTTAATCGTAGCTGTCGTGTGCATTCTGTTGAAGGCACATAGAAGAAGTCACGTAACTCTTAACTCTAAGAGTTACTAGCTCGTAGGGGAAGCTGTTTCTCAACACAGTTGTTTTTGTTCTTAAGCCACACAGAGGAAACGCCTCCATCACACACAGATGTGGAGCAGAGAATAAGAAGGAAACAGCGTCCGTCTGCTGACAGAGAATGAACACCAAAGGTCTACTGGTATTAATCCTCACTTTTGTGCTTCAGCTTCAAGGTAAACCTGTTTCCTTATTTAAATGTTTTTCATAATTTTACCGAAATGTGGGAATTTCATTATATTAAAATAAAGGCTAGCGTGAACACTTGCTACCAGGAACAAGCCAATATCTAGAGGCCATTTTGAATCAAAATTGCCTTACAGCTCTTATCAAAGCTTATCAAAATTTTTGATAAGAGCTGTAAAAATGAGACAATAGCAATTTACGGGTCTGTTATTTTTAGATGAAATGTGTATTAAACGTCAGCATGTATATGCAGATGTGAAGGAGATAAAAGCTGACAAGTGTAATGATCACATAGTCAGTTCGCTCTCTGTTCTGTGTTACATTATAACTTCAAGAAGTTAGTACAGCGTACAGAATAATACAAGTGCACACGAAACAAAGACAACATCAGATGTGAAGATTTGATTTGATCCGAGTGAACCTGTGTCTATTCATAATGTGTGTTGTTGAGACATGAATGATAATAGCTGTCCCCATGCAGG
>NW_022283988.1:0-4918 GCF_004355925.1 Anarrhichthys ocellatus
GTGTGTGTGTGTGTGTGTGTGTGTGTGTGTGTGTGTGTGTGTGTGTGAGAGAGAGAGAGAGAGAGAGAGAGACCTGCTCCTCACAGACATTAAATGAGACGTTTTTCTGTGTTCAGTATCTTCGGTCTGGACTTCCTGGACCAGCTGGTGAAGATCGAGGCTCACGACTCGGAGGTGTTGTGTCTGGAGTTCTCCCCCACGTCCACAGGTGAAGAGCTCAGGTCAAAGGTCACCACCAGGAGGAGGTGGAGGTTTGGGTCCACGTCGGTGTGACACCTGACTGATGTCGTTGTTTCAGGTATGAATCTGTTGGCCTCGGCCAGCAGAGATCGACTGATCCACATCTTCAACCTGGAGAAGAACTACAGTCTGCAACAGACTCTGAACGACCACTCGGCCTCCATCACCGCTGTCAAGTTCTCTGGTGACATAGACACTCACACTCTGTGTTCATGTCCATCGTTCAGGAAGCTTCTACTGCAGTAAAAGTACTAATGCCACCATGTAGAAACACAAGTACAAGGCCTCATTATGCAGAGCGATACATATCCTATTATTACTTTGTGTTCACGTTATAAAACACTGTTTACACGTCTGTTGAAGATGCTTTAAAGTACACAAGTTATCAGTATTTCCCAGCTGGTATTACTTTGTATCACCAGATAAAAACACGACCGTCTCATCTGATAACTCTTCATGTTTCCTGTGTTCAGGTGAGAGTCCAGAGGTTCGGATGATCAGCTGTGGAGCCGACAAAAGTCTCTACTTCCAGTCAGCTGAACAGGTCTGAACCCACTCTGATATGTAAAGAGATGTATAAGAACGGTAGAAATACACCCAATACTACCAGAAGTACTTCAATCATCCCATAAATACATCCACTACTGCCTGAAATACTTCAATACTACCAGTGTCTTGGGTTACTGTTTTATTTAATGAGCTGCTTTTTTATTTTTTTATTTTTTTATTTTTTTATTTAGGTAAAAACTAAAATACTCTGAATTGTGTGATGTCACGTATGTTTTGTGTGATGTCATGTCTGACGCGGTCCAGACGGTGGAGGGTCCCTGGTTCTCCAGGAGTCACCACGTGGTGGAGAAGACGACTCTGTACGACATGGACCTGGACTCATCGAGGACTCACGTCTCCGTCGCCTGTCAGGACAGAAACGTCAGGTGAGAAGAGTAGAAGAAGAGAAGGATTTATAACGATGAGAGAGAGAGAGTAGAAGAAAAGGATTTATAACGATGAGAGAGAGAGTAGAAGAAGAGAAGGATTTATAACGATGAGAGAGAGAGAGTAGAAGAAGAGAAGGATTTATAACGATGAGAGAGAGAGTAGAAGAAGAGAAGGATTTATAACGATGAGAGAGAAGAAGAAAAGGATTTATAACGATGAGAGAGTAGAAGAAGAGAAGGATTTATAACGATATGAGAGAGAAGAAGAAGAGAAGGATTTATAACGATATGAGAGAGAAGAAGAAGAGAAGGATTTATAACGATGAGAGAGAAGAAGAGAAGGGTTTATAACGATGAGAGAGAGTAGAAGAAGAGAAGGATTTATAACAATGAGAGAGAGTAGAAGAAGAGGAGGATTTATAACGATATGAGAGAGAAGAAGAAGAGAAGGGTTTATAACGATGAGAGAGAGAGAGAAGAGGAGGAGAAGGATTCATAACGATCAGTAAAGAACACTGGAGCTGACTTGGTGAGTTTCTGTCTCAGGGTTTACAACGTGGAAACTGGGAAGCTGAAGAAGTGTGTGAAGGGCTCGAGCAGTGATGAAGGAGCTCTGCTGAAGGTGAGGACCTGCTGTCAGCTGACGCAGTGATTTTCTTTTTCTTTGTTGATATTAGGCATCAATTAGGCATTTACAAATGTCTTTCAGACAATGTACATTGCATGTGAAGATTTTCAGATGATGCTCATTTGTGTTATAACACATATAGAACAAGGAAATAACAGATAAAAAAAAGAACTATACCTAGGGAGTGATCTATTATCTATGGTACATTCATTGATTTATGAAAATAAAATCAGGTCTATGGGGTGCCACGTATGTAACCCATTTTTCCCAATACGACAAAAATTGTTCCAGTTTGTAGTTGACAGATGCTGTTATCTTCTCCATTTTGTAAATGTCCATTGTAATGTCATCCATGTGTTCAGAGCGGGACTCTCTTGTGACGACCATTTCCTGGTGATAGTCTTTTTGCTGGCCACCAGAAGTACATTTATTAAATATTTGTCTCTTTTTGACAGTGTTTTAGGTAAATATCCAAGATATATGGTCTTACTTTCTAGAGGTATTTCACCTTCAAAAATGTTTTGTAGGGCAGAGTGTGTCCCTCTCCAATAGTCCGTGATAACAGGGCAATCCCAGAACATATGGTGATGGTTTCCACATCCTCTCCAGCAAACAGGAGGGTTACTGTCATAGTGGCCTTTCTGAGAGGGTGTAATAAAATACCTGATCACATTTTTCCAACCAAACTCTCTCCATGTCTGCGAGCTGGTCCACTTCCATTGAGTTACTGTCCATCCTTCCTCAGATATAGTTATTCCTCCCTCCTGCTCCCATTTAGTTTTAATATAGGAGGTTGAATGTGTTTTAAAGTTCAACAGACATTTATATATACATGAGATGATTTTACTGCCTATATCTGAGTTATAAGCTTTTCTAAACAGTTCTATCAGGTGTGTACTCTTAGTCATGTTTCTCGTCTTCGTATTCACATAATGTCGCATCTGCAAGTATCGATAGAAGTCCTGTTTCTCTAGTGAGTGTTTCTCTTTAACAGTTTCAAAACTTGGCAGTGTGCCTCCTTTCATTATGTTGCATATGGCTGTTATTCCTGTCGCTGTCCCATCCCTAAATCTAGCATCACATTTATTTGGTGTGAAGTCAGAATCATATGCACACCATTTAAGTGTTACCATATCTCCCTCTAGTTTGTGTTCTCTTATAATGGTTTTCCGTACTTCAGCCATGTATCAGTAGTGTTTATGTGACTTTGTAGATTGTTATCAGTAGGATTGCCTGTATGGGGGTGGAAGTTATTTTCTCTTCAACGTTTTTCCATTGAGCCTTATACGATGGGTTGCACCAGCCTATCACCGCTCTCATCTGTGCTGCTAGATAGTAATCTCTAAGAGAAGGTAGGCCCCATCCCCCCTGTTCTTTAGGTGGTTGTAAGGTTTTGAGACGGACCCTGGGTCTTTTACCTGTCCAAACATATCTAGATAACATCTTGTCCCATTCATTAAATTGGTTTTGGTTAATCTCTATTGGTAGAGTTTGAAATAGAGACAGTAGTCTGGGCAGTATATTCATTTTAATGGATTCAATCCTTGCCGTGAAACTTTGGAAAGGAGTTGTGTTCCATCTCGCTATGTCTTCCTTCATGTTTCTTATTAGTGGATCATAGTTATAGTCTGCAAGTTTTGTAAGATCTTTTGTGATATTGATGCCCAGATATTTGAAGGATGTTGTTTGCCATGCAAAGGGGTAGTTATGTTCAGTTTCTCTTGGTGGGCTATGGTTCTATGAGAGTAACTGGGTTTTGCCCACGTTAATCTTGTACCCTGATAGTTTGCCATACTGTTCAAATGACTGCATCAGTTTAGGTAAAGAGTATGTTGGTTGCCCCAGGTAGACCAAAATGTCATCTGCGTAGCAGGACAATTTGTGTTCCGTCCCTTTAATAGTAATTCCTCTAATATCTTCATTTTGTCTGATGTATTGAGCTAGCGGCTCCAAATATAATGCGAAGAGTAGTGGTGACCACGCACAGCCCTGTCTTGTACCTCTTTCTAGATTGAAATTGTTTAATAAATATCCATTGATTTTAATCCTGGCGGCGGGATTGTCGTATAATGCCTGAATAGTTTTGATAATTGTGTCTTGTAGACCAAATCTGTGCAGCACTCTATAAAGAAAAGTCCAGTTAACAGAGTCAAACGCCTTTTCAGCATCTACGCTTATCACCATTGCTTCGATCTTATTCTTTTGTATATGATCCATAATGTGTAGTGTCCTTCGTATACTATCTTGTGTTTGGCGCTGTTGTATAAACCCTGTCTGATCATTATGTATCTGCATGGGTAAAAACTCCTCTAATGGTCTTGCCATGATGGAAGTGAATAATCTATAATCGATATTTAGAACCGATATTGGTCTAAATGATCCACATTCCATTTTATCCGTGTCTTCTTTGGGAATAGCTGAGATTATTGCTTCTTTCCAGCTGGGTGGCGTTTGCGCCTGTTTTAAAGCCCAGTTCAGTGTGGGACGTATCACCGGGTCAGCTCGTTTATAGTCCTTATACCACTCTGCCGTATAACCATCCCATCCTGGAGACTTGCTTAATTTTAACCTACTAATTGCAGATCTTAGTTCATCTTCCGATATATCTGCCGTCATTCTTTTATTTTGGTCTTCATTTAAAGTGGGCAACTTCAGAGCATTTAGATAGCTATCAATGTGGGTTACATCTCCCCCTGGAACTTTAGAGTATAGATTTTTGTAAAACACTTCAAAAGCTTCCTGAATTTCACTTAGTTGATTTTTTTTTTATCACTTTTGTTCTTGGATCCCTAATTCTGTGAATTGTGTTCTCTGCCATCTTCTTTTTCAATCTCCATGCTGGTATTTTCATTGATTTGGATCCACTTTCATAGTGTCTCTGTTTCAAAAACCTTAAGTTTCTCTTGATTTCTTGTGTAGTGAAATTGTTAATCTCATTCTTAATTCTTCTAGTTTCCACTAATGTATCTTGCGCTAAACTCAATTTGTGTTTTTTTTCTAATTCCTTCAGTTTGTTGTACAACTCCTCAATCATTGTATTCCTTGTTTTCTTCTTATATGAGGATATTGCTATGATTGTCCCTCTTAGGACAGCCTTTAGAGTATCCCACAG
>NW_022283989.1:0-4917 GCF_004355925.1 Anarrhichthys ocellatus
GTGTGTGTGTGTGTGTGTGTGTGTGTGTGTGTGTGTGTGTGTGTGTGAGAGAGAGAGAGAGAGAGAGAGAGACCTGCTCCTCACAGACATTAAATGAGACGTTTTTCTGTGTTCAGTATCTTCGGTCTGGACTTCCTGGACCAGCTGGTGAAGATCGAGGCTCACGACTCGGAGGTGTTGTGTCTGGAGTTCTCCCCCACGTCCACAGGTGAAGAGCTCAGGTCAAAGGTCACCACCAGGAGGAGGTGGAGGTTTGGGTCCACGTCGGTGTGACACCTGACTGATGTCGTTGTTTCAGGTATGAATCTGTTGGCCTCGGCCAGCAGAGATCGACTGATCCACATCTTCAACCTGGAGAAGAACTACAGTCTGCAACAGACTCTGAACGACCACTCGGCCTCCATCACCGCTGTCAAGTTCTCTGGTGACATAGACACTCACACTCTGTGTTCATGTCCATCGTTCAGGAAGCTTCTACTGCAGTAAAAGTACTAATGCCACCATGTAGAAACACAAGTACAAGGCCTCATTATGCAGAGCGATACATATCCTATTATTACTTTGTGTTCACGTTATAAAACACTGTTTACACGTCTGTTGAAGATGCTTTAAAGTACACAAGTTATCAGTATTTCCCAGCTGGTATTACTTTGTATCACCAGATAAAAACACGACCGTCTCATCTGATAACTCTTCATGTTTCCTGTGTTCAGGTGAGAGTCCAGAGGTTCGGATGATCAGCTGTGGAGCCGACAAAAGTCTCTACTTCCAGTCAGCTGAACAGGTCTGAACCCACTCTGATATGTAAAGAGATGTATAAGAACGGTAGAAATACACCCAATACTACCAGAAGTACTTCAATCATCCCATAAATACATCCACTACTGCCTGAAATACTTCAATACTACCAGTGTCTTGGGTTACTGTTTTATTTAATGAGCTGCTTTTTTATTTTTTTATTTTTTTATTTTTTTATTTAGGTAAAAACTAAAATACTCTGAATTGTGTGATGTCACGTATGTTTTGTGTGATGTCATGTCTGACGCGGTCCAGACGGTGGAGGGTCCCTGGTTCTCCAGGAGTCACCACGTGGTGGAGAAGACGACTCTGTACGACATGGACCTGGACTCATCGAGGACTCACGTCTCCGTCGCCTGTCAGGACAGAAACGTCAGGTGAGAAGAGTAGAAGAAGAGAAGGATTTATAACGATGAGAGAGAGAGAGTAGAAGAAAAGGATTTATAACGATGAGAGAGAGAGTAGAAGAAGAGAAGGATTTATAACGATGAGAGAGAGAGAGTAGAAGAAGAGAAGGATTTATAACGATGAGAGAGAGAGTAGAAGAAGAGAAGGATTTATAACGATGAGAGAGAAGAAGAAAAGGATTTATAACGATGAGAGAGTAGAAGAAGAGAAGGATTTATAACGATATGAGAGAGAAGAAGAAGAGAAGGATTTATAACGATATGAGAGAGAAGAAGAAGAGAAGGATTTATAACGATGAGAGAGAAGAAGAGAAGGGTTTATAACGATGAGAGAGAGTAGAAGAAGAGAAGGATTTATAACAATGAGAGAGAGTAGAAGAAGAGGAGGATTTATAACGATATGAGAGAGAAGAAGAAGAGAAGGGTTTATAACGATGAGAGAGAGAGAGAAGAGGAGGAGAAGGATTCATAACGATCAGTAAAGAACACTGGAGCTGACTTGGTGAGTTTCTGTCTCAGGGTTTACAACGTGGAAACTGGGAAGCTGAAGAAGTGTGTGAAGGGCTCGAGCAGTGATGAAGGAGCTCTGCTGAAGGTGAGGACCTGCTGTCAGCTGACGCAGTGATTTTCTTTTTCTTTGTTGATATTAGGCATCAATTAGGCATTTACAAATGTCTTTCAGACAATGTACATTGCATGTGAAGATTTTCAGATGATGCTCATTTGTGTTATAACACATATAGAACAAGGAAATAACAGATAAAAAAAAGAACTATACCTAGGGAGTGATCTATTATCTATGGTACATTCATTGATTTATGAAAATAAAATCAGGTCTATGGGGTGCCACGTATGTAACCCATTTTTCCCAATACGACAAAAATTGTTCCAGTTTGTAGTTGACAGATGCTGTTATCTTCTCCATTTTGTAAATGTCCATTGTAATGTCATCCATGTGTTCAGAGCGGGACTCTCTTGTGACGACCATTTCCTGGTGATAGTCTTTTTGCTGGCCACCAGAAGTACATTTATTAAATATTTGTCTCTTTTTGACAGTGTTTTAGGTAAATATCCAAGATATATGGTCTTACTTTCTAGAGGTATTTCACCTTCAAAAATGTTTTGTAGGGCAGAGTGTGTCCCTCTCCAATAGTCCGTGATAACAGGGCAATCCCAGAACATATGGTGATGGTTTCCACATCCTCTCCAGCAAACAGGAGGGTTACTGTCATAGTGGCCTTTCTGAGAGGGTGTAATAAAATACCTGATCACATTTTTCCAACCAAACTCTCTCCATGTCTGCGAGCTGGTCCACTTCCATTGAGTTACTGTCCATCCTTCCTCAGATATAGTTATTCCTCCCTCCTGCTCCCATTTAGTTTTAATATAGGAGGTTGAATGTGTTTTAAAGTTCAACAGACATTTATATATACATGAGATGATTTTACTGCCTATATCTGAGTTATAAGCTTTTCTAAACAGTTCTATCAGGTGTGTACTCTTAGTCATGTTTCTCGTCTTCGTATTCACATAATGTCGCATCTGCAAGTATCGATAGAAGTCCTGTTTCTCTAGTGAGTGTTTCTCTTTAACAGTTTCAAAACTTGGCAGTGTGCCTCCTTTCATTATGTTGCATATGGCTGTTATTCCTGTCGCTGTCCCATCCCTAAATCTAGCATCACATTTATTTGGTGTGAAGTCAGAATCATATGCACACCATTTAAGTGTTACCATATCTCCCTCTAGTTTGTGTTCTCTTATAATGGTTTTCCGTACTTCAGCCATGTATCAGTAGTGTTTATGTGACTTTGTAGATTGTTATCAGTAGGATTGCCTGTATGGGGGTGGAAGTTATTTTCTCTTCAACGTTTTTCCATTGAGCCTTATACGATGGGTTGCACCAGCCTATCACCGCTCTCATCTGTGCTGCTAGATAGTAATCTCTAAGAGAAGGTAGGCCCCATCCCCCCTGTTCTTTAGGTGGTTGTAAGGTTTTGAGACGGACCCTGGGTCTTTTACCTGTCCAAACATATCTAGATAACATCTTGTCCCATTCATTAAATTGGTTTTGGTTAATCTCTATTGGTAGAGTTTGAAATAGAGACAGTAGTCTGGGCAGTATATTCATTTTAATGGATTCAATCCTTGCCGTGAAACTTTGGAAAGGAGTTGTGTTCCATCTCGCTATGTCTTCCTTCATGTTTCTTATTAGTGGATCATAGTTATAGTCTGCAAGTTTTGTAAGATCTTTTGTGATATTGATGCCCAGATATTTGAAGGATGTTGTTTGCCATGCAAAGGGGTAGTTATGTTCAGTTTCTCTTGGTGGGCTATGGTTCTATGAGAGTAACTGGGTTTTGCCCACGTTAATCTTGTACCCTGATAGTTTGCCATACTGTTCAAATGACTGCATCAGTTTAGGTAAAGAGTATGTTGGTTGCCCCAGGTAGACCAAAATGTCATCTGCGTAGCAGGACAATTTGTGTTCCGTCCCTTTAATAGTAATTCCTCTAATATCTTCATTTTGTCTGATGTATTGAGCTAGCGGCTCCAAATATAATGCGAAGAGTAGTGGTGACCACGCACAGCCCTGTCTTGTACCTCTTTCTAGATTGAAATTGTTTAATAAATATCCATTGATTTTAATCCTGGCGGCGGGATTGTCGTATAATGCCTGAATAGTTTTGATAATTGTGTCTTGTAGACCAAATCTGTGCAGCACTCTATAAAGAAAAGTCCAGTTAACAGAGTCAAACGCCTTTTCAGCATCTACGCTTATCACCATTGCTTCGATCTTATTCTTTTGTATATGATCCATAATGTGTAGTGTCCTTCGTATACTATCTTGTGTTTGGCGCTGTTGTATAAACCCTGTCTGATCATTATGTATCTGCATGGGTAAAAACTCCTCTAATGGTCTTGCCATGATGGAAGTGAATAATCTATAATCGATATTTAGAACCGATATTGGTCTAAATGATCCACATTCCATTTTATCCGTGTCTTCTTTGGGAATAGCTGAGATTATTGCTTCTTTCCAGCTGGGTGGCGTTTGCGCCTGTTTTAAAGCCCAGTTCAGTGTGGGACGTATCACCGGGTCAGCTCGTTTATAGTCCTTATACCACTCTGCCGTATAACCATCCCATCCTGGAGACTTGCTTAATTTTAACCTACTAATTGCAGATCTTAGTTCATCTTCCGATATATCTGCCGTCATTCTTTTATTTTGGTCTTCATTTAAAGTGGGCAACTTCAGAGCATTTAGATAGCTATCAATGTGGGTTACATCTCCCCCTGGAACTTTAGAGTATAGATTTTTGTAAAACACTTCAAAAGCTTCCTGAATTTCACTTAGTTGATTTTTTTTTATCACTTTTGTTCTTGGATCCCTAATTCTGTGAATTGTGTTCTCTGCCATCTTCTTTTTCAATCTCCATGCTGGTATTTTCATTGATTTGGATCCACTTTCATAGTGTCTCTGTTTCAAAAACCTTAAGTTTCTCTTGATTTCTTGTGTAGTGAAATTGTTAATCTCATTCTTAATTCTTCTAGTTTCCACTAATGTATCTTGCGCTAAACTCAATTTGTGTTTTTTTTCTAATTCCTTCAGTTTGTTGTACAACTCCTCAATCATTGTATTCCTTGTTTTCTTCTTATATGAGGACATTGCTATGATTGTCCCTCTTAGGACAGCCTTTAGAGTATCCCACAG
>NW_022283990.1:0-4916 GCF_004355925.1 Anarrhichthys ocellatus
GCTAGCTATAGCTAGCTATCTAGCTAGATCTAGCTAGCTAGCTAGCTCTAGCTAGCTAGATATAGCTAGCTAGATCTAGCTAGATCTAGCTAGCTAGATATAGCTGACTTGTGACAGCAACAGTGACTTGTGTTGTGTCTGCATTGTGTGCATGTCAACGGGCATTCTGAGTGAACTTTGCATGAGATCCATCGTTGTGTAGAGCTGCTGGATCTCTCAGGCAAAGCTGCACTTTTTGCCAGCCTGCTGGATCATGAGTGTGTCGTGGAATTTCCACAGCAGGAATGCAGTGTGGTAAAATGAATTACAGTTTAATACTAAGTCTAGCGCATAACATATTGTAGTTAGCAACAAGCATGTGATTATGTAATGTCATAGAAATTAATTTTTAAGTGGCCCACAGAGAAACAAGGTTAAGTTGTTTGGCTGTATGATGTAGAAACCATATGAAACAAACGTATATTGTAATGAAGGCATTAATGTTGTCAGAATGAGTTCATATTTATGAATCGAAAGGGTTTTCGGTTGTTGCAGCTGACTGGTGCAGGCAGTTCTGTATGAGCAAGCACATATATTACAAGTCCTCTGGAAGCACACAGTGTACAGCTTGCATGTAAGATCATTATCTTCCCCAGAGATTAGTTAAAGGGCTTCCTCCTCTTCATTCACCCTCAAGCACCCAGCATACTGCGCCACTTCAGCCCAATACGTCCACAACAAACACTCACGACTGCCTTTTTTTTTTTTTTAAAGATCATTTTTTCGACACACCAAAACTCTCATAAAACCACCAGCTCATCCCTGACGTGATTATGCTGAACGTCAGCTTTAGCTGAGATGTGTGTTTTTTCTTTTCTCCTGAAGGGTAGATGGTGTGAACCCTGTGAAGTCCATTGTGTTTTTTTTCGTGGATCATTGATCCATCTGCCCCCTTGCTCATTGATACACTAAGTTGGCCTCAGTGCTGGTAAAACAGGATCATTCTTTAATTTATCCCCACTGGGCAGGAAGTGGAACTGGAGGGCTGGAATATAAAGGAGTAACTCCCAACGTTCACCATCTTTAGAGCCAGAGTCAGTCATGTCAGCCACATGAGAGTGCAGAGCCCTTTTGGTGCTTCAGCCAGTGTTATGTAATTTGGTGCTGTTGTGTTCCTTCTCTGCGAACAAGGAGGTGATGCTTTTGTGGTCAGGCTCCTCATCAGTGTGCTAAGTAGAGCAATAAATCCTCTCCCCTGTCTGAATCCTTCCTTTTCCATCTCTGCCTGTGATGATGCATCAGAAACCCACTGGTATCCTCCCGAGGCTCTCTGTCCCTGCTTGTGGGAGGACCAGATGGAGCTTGACGTGAAGCCACACTGCTGTGCAGAACTGCATCAAACACTACAAGGAGGCACTGTGTCTGGTAGTTGGAGGATGAATGGATGGTAGGCTTGATCCATATTTTAAAGGCTGACATCTCTCAGTTAAAGCTGTCAGCAACTGTGAACAGTTGGTATTTTGAGCCTGTATTCACAATCATCAGATATGATCATATTTACAAAAATAATAACAATCCAGTCATTTACAAAGTACTATGACCACTTTTTAAAATGACAACTGATATTCTTTTGTAATAAGAATCTGAATCTGCAAAGTAGCTCAGCTAGTAACACATTTTCTCAAATTGATATAGTGAAGTTAATGCTAAAATATTTCCCCCTGAGATACAGTGGACTATAAGTATAAAGTTGCATAAGATTGAAATACTCGGGTAAAGTACAAGTACTTCTAAACTGTACTTAAAGTACAGTACTTGAGTGGCCTAAATGTACTTGGTTACACTCTACCACTGCTAGAAAAAGAGCACAACGTTCTTAATAGCACTAGCCTTTTTTACTTTACTCTCAAAGTGCACCAGATACATTTATATTGAAGATTTTCTCCCAGAGGAGGATACCTCCGGACCCCCCTAGATGCCCCCCCCCAGCCAGGTTCTGGTGTCACCTGCTGAGTTAAAGTGAACGGGGTTAACCCCGTTGTTAGCAACAACCCAGGTTCACTTGAGGTGGGCGGACCTTTTTAAAGCCAAGTTGATATCACCCGACATTCAAAGTGGTCAGATTGCTCTACTGTTCACACTACACAACTTGATGTCCTGTAATCGGGAGTCTTGAATTTGTTGTGGTTTTCACATTTCATGACTAACTGGAGATGGGGGTACAAGATCTTTCACAAAGAGGAGTCCATGATGAGTACGTTTGGTCTCTGTCAGGGGCGTAGTTCACAAATGAACCTGTTTCCACATGTCTTTGCTATTTCCTCCAATGTAGATCAGTCACTGTGTTATGTATAACTACCAACACCCTAGGTGTAACAAGTATGGTTCGTGGGACGAATGCAACAGAGTTCTCATCCTGACAGGTGATCCCTCCCCAGGTTTTACCCCCCGTTCGTGTGTTGCTCTCTCATTGGCTGTAGCTCTGCGACAGGTCCAGATATTTACCCTGATGGATATCTGGAATGTTCCTGCGATGCATCCGCGAGCCTCTCTGCTTGCGTCTTGTGAACGAGGCATTAGATGGACCAGTTTTCTCCTTTAAGTGATGAGCCGCTCTGAGTGTTTCTAAGTTGTTGTTTTTTGTTTTTTTTTTAAATACATTTTTTAACAGATTTTATTAATTGTCAATATTCTTATTGTCGGTGTACGATTAAACAGTTGATTATTAACATCTGTAGTTTTTTTTTTTTTTTTTTTGCCATATCGCTCATCCCTGTATCATTCCTTGTTTGCCCTTTTTGATGAACAGTTTTATAATTTGGAAATGTTTAAACAATTTAGCCTATAGTGTTGGTGATGACGTCTGATCACAGGCCTTGTTGTTATCTCGATTCTGCCTGCATTGCCAATTATATGCAAATTAGATAGGCGGAGCTAGTGCTTAGTAAAGGTGAAGTCAAGGGAAGTGATACTGTTGCATGGGCTCTACTTTTGCTTTGCAGAGGAGAGGCTCATCTGTAGCTCGAGTCAGCAGGAAGAGGTGGAGTGAGTAAGCTTGTTGGGGAGATGTCATGTGATCAGAATGTAATCCAGACCATTTCCAGGAGTAGTATGGCCCCAATTGCATTCTGATTGCACTCCACTCTGTTTGCATTGTTCCAGATCAAATATCCACATATGAATGGGGTGTTGGTAACAGGTGCTTTTCCTCACTCAGTGGATTGACTGAATTGCAGTGACCCAGGCTGTCCACCACATTATCTCCTCTGCCCCGCAGGTTTACTTGAGCTGTGTCATAACAGGCTTCACATAGTGTTGGAGTTGATACCTGCAGCATTTTACTATAACAGGATTTACCTTGTTGCTACACCTGCCGGCCTCCAGGTGTTCTCTGTCCTCCCAGGTCACAGTGTCTCTTTATCTCCATTGTAAATTCAAGCATTCTACTGACAGACCTGCTTCATTCTGAGTTTGATCAGTTTCCCTGAACTCACATTGGCATTGGTTGCTGTGATATGAGGATATTTGCTGTGAATGTGGATTGCTTTGCAGACTGCTCACTCATCTGACCGTCATGCTGCTCTTGGCTAGCCTAGTGGCCTCTTGACCTTTTTGATACAACTTGGAGAAGTCTCTAAAACTTCTCTACATTACCAGCTTCACACCTGAACCTGAACTAGCTGCTGGATATTATGTGGCGGTATGGGCAATGTCAGTATGAGACTTTTCTGTGATTTTTGTGTACATTATGTTTAAAGCACATTGCACTTGATCTTTCTCTGCCACACTCATTTCATTGGTAATAACTGCCTAGTTGAAGTGTAGACTGGGTCAGTGCTGTGTGTGGGAGGGATTACTGGTTAGCAGAATGGGTTGTGAAGAGCTCTGGGTTCAAAGGAAGCTGAGGCCAGCACACATTCCTATGTGCAGAATATTGGTGAATTAATAGAACCCAGTAAACATTAAACTGAGACACAGAATACAGGCTCGTCTCTCAAGGCTGTTGCTAATATTTGGTTTCAGTGAAGCTGGAAAAAGCAGATTAACTAGTTTACAGATACAGCAGTAATTAATGTATTCTGTATTACACAAGAACACTGGCCAAATAAGATCCAGTACAATTAGTAAAATTGAGATTTTGAATCAGGAAATATGTAAAACAAGAACATAAAATCAGTTTTCAGCTATTTATCAAGGAAAATGTTCATACATTTGCAGGTGTTTCCTTGTTCCTCAAAATGTGAGATTTTGCCATTAAGGATCTGTTTAATATCACTTCGTATAAAATATGATTTTGTTTGGACTCATCTTGGGGTCCGGGAAATTAGGTTCTTTGACTGGTTGGTTTTGATGAGGATTTGTGTTATTTTTGTGGTGCTGTCCGTCATTAACGTCTATTTGTATGTCCCAGGTTTAACAGTAACACTACTAGGTGTCAGCATGGCATGTAATCCTAGTATAGCTGACCCCTTACTGAGTAAATTCAATAATAATGCAGTGTGCTTCTGTTGGCCTGATCATATTAGAGGCAGACAACAGTGACCAATTAAAATCTTATTTTTAACAGCAGCCAGTCGCCACTATTGCTGAGGTAGCATCTGCCTGTGACCCTCACATTTGTCTTTTTTTACTGACCTGTAGTAGAGGTGTAATTTTTCTCATTGAAGCAAAGGGTGCCGTAAATGTTTCTTTCCCCTTCGTTCATTGTTTGGCCGAAAGGTCAATTCACACGGATCATTTAACAGGTAGTTACCAGTCGTTACCATCCCTTAAACGTGATGAAGGGATATTATTTCAACTCTTAATGTCAAGGTTATTTCTTGTGTGTGTGTGTGTGTGTGCATATATATACTATGTGTGTGTGTATATATACTATGTGTGTGTGTATATATACTATGTGTGTGTATATGTGTATATATATATATGTGTATATATAT
>NW_022283991.1:0-4916 GCF_004355925.1 Anarrhichthys ocellatus
ACAGCTGTGTGGTGATAGAGGCTGAATACACACCTGCCTTCACAGGTGGGACAACATCTGATCCGGGTAAGATAACATGCAGCCCACCAGATACAAAGCTTTGCCTCTTGGTTTCTCAGCTGTTGGAGCTATTGTTCTGCAGGATATTTAATGTTCTTTTTCATTGTGTTGAACAGACTCCACAGGTCGGTCTCCTCTGAGCTACGTCATGTGGGCTCTACGTATGGGAGGACTGATTCTAATGATTGTAATCACCGTCGTTGTCATCAGAAACAGATGTGAGGACATTCAGATCATAATTTGGTGGAGCTGGTTAATATAAATCACACGTTTAGGATTTTTAATGACTTTTTTTTTCATTCATTTTTCTTCCAGGGAACAAAAAACCACTTGATGACGACAAAGTGAGTAAAAATGTAAACAATAAGTAACTTTTCTCATTCGTGTCTGAAGCTACGTCTGTGACCACAGAGGCTGCAGTCGCTCTGCTTCTTTCCCTTGAAACTATTTCTTCCACAATCTCACGTGTCGTGTTGTGTTTCAGGTCAATAACGACGACGACGGCGTCCAGTATGAAAACGTAGAAGCACCTCGTGCTGCTGCTCGACTGCCCAGATCAACAGCTGCAGCTCAATAGAAAGTCAAATCCCATCAAGCTTTCTACACCAGTGATCGAGCTTTGAGTTAAAACGATATATTTAGCATACATTACTCTCGCTTCTTACGCCTTCAGTGATGGAAAGAATTTCTGTCCAACAGTTTTCTGTGTGGCTTCATATCGTTCACATCTGTCGTATTGATGGACATCCAGAGAAATGTCATAAACTTTGCAGTTCTGCAGATCTTTTTAGCCTCATTTAGCGAACAGGTTTTTTGGCACATGTACTCTGTGCTTCAGCCTCGACGCTCTCAACCCTTGTTTCCTCTACTTTAAAGCTGCTGGGCAGCAAACAGAGTTCACATGCTGGTCTGCTGGATGTGTAAATACAGAAGGCCACTACTTCCTTTGCTTTATCCGCTGTACAAAATAAAATGTATTTAATATGTCAATGTGTTTTTCGACCTTAAAGTAGCGACATAAATTGATAAATTGAGCTCCAAAAGATTTTGAATTATTGTACTGCTGTCGTTCTCTATTTGATCTCTGTTGAACTAAACACTTTCTTTTACTTCTTTTTTCTCAAATAAATGTGCTGATACCTGATATCAGTCCTATTAACCATCCGTAATATGTTCAGCCTGAGTTTGTTAGTGAAGCAGCTCTGTGTCCCCAGTGATTGGTCACTTCTTTCAAAGAACATTGTTATGAAAAAGTTACTCAACAATATCTCCGCCCTCCAGCAGAAACCTCAGCTGTGGTTACTGGTGACCCTGATTCTTTTCGCTCTACTCTAAGTATCCAGAGGACATGTTTTTAATCGCCCACGACAGACACATACAATGCATATAACTGTCTCTATATCTTCTCTGACGTCAGATTTTGTGCTGTGATATACATTCAATTAAAGACAACTGACTCATCAGGTTTGAAGACTTCCTACACTTTCAAAGCACATAAAAGGCCTGCGTGTAACCTCATGTCAGTCTTTTGTCAGAAAGGCTGATGTAAAGTCTCATGTGTCATGTCATGTAACAACACCACATGCGTCTCTGTTACACTTAACATTAAATGACACGATATACACGTGTACATGAAGAAACACAACCTCAGCGGGGCTGCAGCAGTGACAGATGGGACGCCACACGAGGTAAAGTTATCTTCCTCCTGCTATCATGACTGGAACAATTATATATTTAAAATATCTTTATAATAAAATTGCAAGTGTATGAAATAAAAAAAATACGAATTTGAAAAAGGGGTAATTTTGCACCTTCCAGGACTTAATCCGAACACACTCATGAAACTGTAAGACATACTCACTTCAACAAATCTTTATCATTTACATTAAATACGGAGAGCGGCTCCATCCTCAAATTCAAGTGTATTTTAATAATATAAGGGCTTCAAACACCATCAAAAGTGGCTTCAGGTGTCACAGCTATGCCACTTCTATCTAGTTTTTTCCACCTTTCACTCACCTAATCAGTTCATTCAGTGCACCTGCCAGTCACACTCACCTCATCAGCTCATTACTCTCACCTGCTCACTCTGCCTCCTTCACTATTTAAACCCCTGCCTCACACACACCCACTGCCAGATCATTGTTTGTGTTCCTACCTACCTGCCCGTTTTGCTCGTCCTGTTTCCCAGTCTGCCTGCCCTGCCTCGTCCTGCCGGATTTCCCCCCTCGTCTCTTGTCTTGTCCTTGGATTCTCTGTTTGTGTTTGGTTATTCATTAAAACCCTTTTTTCACTACACCTGACTGTCTGCGCTTGAGTCCTCATCATGCCCCGTGACATTAGGGCCCTGAAAACACAGTTACTCAGTCAGCGTCTTCTATCAACGATAGGATCGTTCATGGACACACTAGTAGTTTCTGCCAAAGTTCAAATAGTTTTTTGTTGTTTCACAGAAGAGACGTACGTCAGTTGTTTTATTTGAAAAGGAGACGTCACAAATTTGCGTGCACTAATCAGACTTTTAGATATTTAAATCAGAATCTGACAATATCAATGATGTAAATAATGTTTTTTGTCTTTGATGGTTTTGATACAAAAAGTGATTTTATGCAGGCATCCCAGAACTTATAATATCAGCACGTGTGTCCTTTGACCCCATCGATGTAATGTAACCAGTGGGGTCAAGTGAGGGTAGGAACAGGAAACTGAGCGGGTATGAAATGTAACGTTTTCAGGCGAAAAGTCAAAGAATCCGAGCACCAAACGAGAGGAAAACAGAGAAAACAAAAAACAAAGAAGGCTTAAAATAGTTACATCACCGAGCGCGCTGGTGCAGCTAGCGCACAGAGCTGCTTCGGCTAACACAGCGTGGGAGACGGACACTGCAGAGCGCCACCAGAGGGACGAGGAAGAGGAAGAGGCCGAAGAATCAGACTCAAGATAAACTACAGAAACACTTTGGAAAGTGGGTTACTGCAGCCGGAGGCGCCTACAGTCGGACTGAGGAGCAAAGCAGCAGGACAGTGGCCCCAGAGGGCATTACTCATATGCACTGAGGCTGTGCGGTGCTACTTCTATATTAACGGAGCTACTGCAAATGTGCACTTTGGCTTTACTGTGCTATCGTCATTGATGAAGATACTGTAATATGCATTGTGGCTGCAGTGCTGTTTCCATATTCTAATGAAGTTGTGGTAATATGTACTGTCTGTTCAGTGTTCTTGTATATTTAAATGAATCTACTGTCATATATGAAGTGTGGCTGTGCAGTGCCTATGAATAATATGTTGATGAAGCTACTGTAATACTGTTTTGTCCAGTATTTTGGTTTTACCTGCAAAACTGGTGACATTTCCATCATCCTAGTAATTTGGGTTTCCTGCTACTGAGGAAATGATAGCATGCTAACACGCTAACCTAAGATGTGTTAGCATTTAGCTTAGCACCACGCTGTCACAGAGCTGCCAGCATCGACTGCAGACTCGTAGTCTTGTTATTCTGTGTTTGGTGTCGTACCTAACATGCCACTTCCTCTTTTGATTACAACACGGAAATGACTAAATAGATGATGACATCATTTCCATCACACCATGAGCAACATAGATCTCAGATATAAAAGTTAATTTAGTTTCAGTGGAAAAACTGATCACATGTTCAACATCTTAGGTCAGGAGTTGAACTGGTGGAAGGGAGGAAGGACTTTGTTTGTTGGCCCTCTCTACAGTCACTGAATGATTTAACCGGTAATATTGTTCACTGAGGGCACAGACGTGTAATATTCCTATAATATCTCTGTCTTGACTTTGATCTTTGGCTGAATAAAACCCTCATAAAGTCACAAAAAGCAACCACCGTCCAGTTAAAAAAAAGGATTACGTTTTCAGCATCCTAACATTTGGAGATACAAGTTCACACCTGAGAAGATGTTACAACCTACAAATGGAGATATGAAGATATAAACTGCTATGTGTATATTTCAAACTCTCTATCCGTTCAATATGAGTCATTCTGCTGAAGACGTTTATCAAAGCAAGGGAGTGAAATGCTCTTAAAATGTAATTCTTTATAAGATTCAAACTGTCGTTTGTGAAACTTGAGTTCCTTTTAATCGTAGCTGTCGTGTGCATTCTGTTGAAGGCACATAGAAGAAGTCACGTAACTCTTAACTCTAAGAGTTACTAGCTCGTAGGGGAAGCTGTTTCTCAACACAGTTGTTTTTGTTCTTAAGCCACACAGAGGAAACGCCTCCATCACACACAGATGTGGAGCAGAGAATAAGAAGGAAACAGCGTCCGTCTGCTGACAGAGAATGAACACCAAAGGTCTACTGGTATTAATCCTCACTTTTGTGCTTCAGCTTCAAGGTAAACCTGTTTCCTTATTTAAATGTTTTTCATAATTTTACCGAAATGTGGGAATTTCATTATATTAAAATAAAGGCTAGCGTGAACACTTGCTACCAGGAACAAGCCAATATCTAGAGGCCATTTTGAATCAAAATTGCCTTACAGCTTTTATCAAAGCTTATCAAAATTTTTGATAAGAGCTGTAAAAATGAGACAATAGCAATTTACGGGTCTGTTATTTTTAGATGAAATGTGTATTAAACGTCAGCATGTATATGCAGATGTGAAGGAGATAAAAGCTGACAAGTGTAATGATCACATAGTCAGTTCGCTCTCTGTTCTGTGTTACATTATAACTTCAAGAAGTTAGTACAGCGTACAGAATAATACAAGTGCACACGAAACAAAGACAACATCAGATGTGAAGATTTGATTTGATCCGAGTGAACCTGTGTCTATTCATAATGTGTGTTGTTGAGACATGAATGATAATAGCTGTCCCCATGCAGG
>NW_022283992.1:0-2042 GCF_004355925.1 Anarrhichthys ocellatus
GACCATAATGTACTAAATGAACATCATGCTGTATTGAAGAAGAGTTGGAACTAGAGAGAAATGTTACTATAGAGGTGAAAATGAGCGTCACATTGCTGCAGTGGTTTGATTTAGTACACGAGATAAATGTACAAAATGAAGATTGTATTTTTATATAGATATAGATATATAGATTATAGTTTTGGTGATTGTAGATGAGCATTTAACTGAGAACATATCTTATGATGATGATCCCTTATGGTACATGATACATGTCGAGATGTGCTAGAGAGGTGTGACGTCACGATGACTACGTCCACTTCTTATTTACAGTCTACGGTTTAGACTTTACTCCACTATATCTTTACATGTATAATAGTTATTTGCTGCTATATTAATGCTCTGAATGTTAAATGTTGTGTATTTCTCCTCTGACATTAATCTCAAAGTAAATATTAAATATTCTGGGTCTAATTCAGGAGAACATCCAGGAAAACGCTTTGCTAATCACCCCTCACTTTTTTGCGTCAAACCATCCTCACATGAAGAGTCCATCTTTAGCAGTGTGATCTGCACAGAACGTGTCCCTCAACAGACCCTGCAGGGAGGGTGAAAGCTGGGATTAGACACTTACCTTCAGAGTACCTGCCTGATCTCAGGCCCCGCAGGATGGAAGACAGAGGCGGGATGTAGCGCTGCAGCTCGGCGCACTGTGTGGGACAGATCAGTGAGTTAGCATTCACGCTATCAGCGCTGCACCACGTAAAGTGCTTTTTTAATAGCTACTTAAGCTAATCAGAGAGCCCTGCTTATTGCTTCTCCTAAAATAAGTCACATAATCACCAATACCTCAGTTAATGTAATGAGTAGTGTGTGTGTGTGTGTGTGTTTTGCTGCATGATTTACAGCTTATCTGAATTTCTTCAATCTCTCATTTGGTGCAGGACTTATTGATTTACGGCTAAGTGACTGATAACCCATTTACAAGCGCCCCCGTTTGATGCCATTAGTCGGTGTAGATGTCCACAGGCGCTTCAACGTGAGGCCGCAATCAACAGCTGACAGAGGCTAACGGAGAAACTGATCGCAATCGACAGCTTCACACGTGGCTCGCCTCAAAGACGGATACGTGAGACCCCGGCAGCACCAAGACTACCGTGAAAACCGGCACCGTGGGATCCTCTTACACCGTTTGATAACACCAGGCCGAGCGTTTGATGCCTCCCTGCAGCTGCTCTTCTTACAGCTCCTTACATTTCTGTTATTGATTTCCAAGAACACAAGTTGAAACAGACTGCTGGACATGCATCCTGCTGTCTGTGCCCTCTGCTCTTAGGACCTTTCTCAAGGGAGTAGGGACCTTTTGAGGGACCAGGGTCAATGGTCATTTTGGGGACATTTTACACCTTAAAAGAAATGTCCCTGGTCAGGGGGTGATACTTTCTGAAAGTACAAGAAGTTGCAGAGTTTGGTTTGCAGGGATGACTGCTGCTGATTGGTCAAACACACTTGTGTACTAGTGGTGTAATGGATCACTGTCGATCATTGATCATACTGACCCCCCTCACGGTTCATCACGCACGTGAACCTCAGATCAATTCCACAGTTTATCGTTAACCATCAAAGTGTGAAATAAAGTTTTAACGTGAACCATCACAGTGTAAATAAAGTTTTAACGTGAACCATCACAGTGTAAATAAAGTTTTAACGTGAACCATCACAGTGTAAATAAAGTTTTACTGACTCAGTAGAACATGTGTTTCTAGTCTCTGATCATGTTTCATTGTAAACAACCAATCAGTGTTTAAAGCAACAGGAGGAGAGCTAGTAACAGCAACACCGCTAACGGCTAACCAACAGGAGGCGAGCTAGTAACGTTAGCAGCACCGCTAACGGCTAACCAACAGGAGGAGAGCTAGTAAGGTTAGCAGCACCGCTCACGGCTAACCAACAGGAGGAGAGCTAGTAACGTTAGCAACACCGCTAACGGCTAACCAACAGGAGAGCTAGTAACGGTAGCAGCACCGCTAACGGCTAACCAACAGGAGGAGAGCTAGTAACGT
>NW_022283992.1:2052-4386 GCF_004355925.1 Anarrhichthys ocellatus
TAACCAACAGGAGGAGAGCTAGTAACGTTAGCAGCACCGCTAACGGCAAACCAACGGAGGTTCACTTCAGTTACATGATGATGCCTTCAGGCTCTGCTCAGTGAACATGAGTACTGGCTGAAGGTACATTATAACATTATCATGATGTGTTCACATGTCATCTGTAAAATGAAGTTTTGGTGATAAACTAGAATAAATCCAGTAGTTTGAAGGAGATGTTTTCACGTTAATATAAATAGATATTAGAGATGAATTATGAGCTGTTTGACTTCCTAACACGAGCTCTAAGGACATTATTATACATCATTAAACACAATGACGAGATGTCTTTATCAATAAAAATACAATATTATATTTCCTAAATATTTGAATTGTGTCTTTATGAAGAAAAAAACCTATAAATTACTATAACAAAGTAAAAGCGTAACATTTAGTATTTTTTATGGTTTATTGACTTCAGATCGTTGAAATAATTTTTAGGACGATGACAAAATAATAAATATTCTGGATCCTTGTCGACCAGCTGCTATAACAAAACAACAAAGGGATCTGTATCTGTTAATATGGATCATCAATGATCAATAATTAGTATCAGCGGAACGTGATTAAGGATCTAAAGGTTATATTTGCTCCGTTTTGGGTCTGTGATCCGATCTGTGACTCTGATCCGAACTCTCGTATTGATTCAGCACCACTTTTAGGACGAGTGGAGAGCATTCCTCCGTGTTTGGTGACATTAAAAGTTAAGTTAACAAAGAGACAGCGTGGCGTTGATCTGAATGAGAGGATAAAAAGTTATTTTTCCGATTGTCTCGCGTCTCAAAAGCACAAACAAATAACCGTCAAACCCTCAGCAGATGGTTTCCTCTGGAGACAGAAGCTCCTTTCATTTCCATTCATTACAACGTGCACCAGTAGATCCTAGGCGGCAGTAAACGGCGTCGCAGCAACATAAAAAACAAGGTTTGTATTGTTTTCTACGTGATTCCAACATTGTAGAAAGAGTTTGAGGAAAGACCCCGTCACTGTCAGCTGGACGTACGTCTGATCTGAAGATGGAGTGTAGAGTAAACAGTAGATGTTGTTTCTAGTTGGTTTCACACTATATGTAGTTGCACCAGCGTTTATAACTGTATATAATTATAACTATAACTGCAGCTGGTCCATCATGTTAATAAGGAACGACGAGCAGAAGAAGTGTGAATGATCACAGTGATCTCTTCCATCGTTGTACCGAATGTTCATTTCTTTACATTCAAAGTTTCTATGAAGCTTTGAAAGTCTGTCATCATATTTTATGACATCATCACCCTAAAACGAGAAGACAAATCCTCAAACTAAACCCTTTGAATTAATTGGTAAAAAATGATTCATCTGATTAAAAGACTCAGTAAACTAAACTAAACTAATCTTAATTTAGTGAGAACACAGCTTGTATGTCACATTAGTTGTTGTCTGTAATGTTCCACATGTTAGTGTTTTTAAGTTGACCAGCGTGTCGTTTTTGGACGCGAATGAAATTATCTTTTGGTATAAATTTCTTCCAACTGTCGCTCAGCAACGTAACGTTTTCTTCTTCAGCTCAGTGAAAACTGTGCAAGAGAGAAAAACCTCTCACCTTCCGTGAGAATAGTTCATGTTCAGAGTCTGCTGGAGTCTTTTCGCAGAGTCCGCTCGACTGATGCTTGGACTCCGCAGAGAGCTGCTCGCTCACCGGAGTAAATCCCTGAAGTGGAGCGACGGGAGAGTCGGCGTCGACCCCACGGCGGCCTCCATCTTTACAGTCGCTGCAGTCACTCCTCCTCCTCTTCTTCCTCTGGGAGTGGAAGCAGCTCGTAGGGGATTCCCTTAAGGATGATGATGATGGTGATGGTGGTGGGGATGATGGTGGAGGCGACTCCTCGCCGCTCTGAGGACTTAATCTCTTTGGGCTGCTGTCGTCGTCGTAGTCGTCCTCGTCGCTGGCGAGCCAGTCGATGGAGTAATCAGAGTCTGAGGTGGACATGTTGGAGCGAAACGCTCAGCCAGCAGAGAGCATCACGGACCTGATGAGCACACACACAACAAAAGAGAGATTTGTTTTTTAAAAGTGTGTGTGACATTTATTCATAAATATTTTAACCTCTTTAAACCCCCGACTTTGTTCAAATTTACAGAACTTTATTTTCAATCTCAAGTGTAGATCCCGAACTTTACAAAGAGAAATATGAGCTTAATATTTGGAGAGAATGTATGTAAAAAGATGCACGAGACATCTAGAGTATTTGCAAAAAACATGGAGTCTTGTGCTTCAATGTTTACACACATACATATATATATATATATATATATATA
>NW_022283993.1:0-2026 GCF_004355925.1 Anarrhichthys ocellatus
ACCTAACTGTTGGTTTTGTTGTCTAAACCTAACTGTTGGTTTAGTTGACTAAACCTAACTGTTGGTTTAGTTGACTAAACCTAACTGTTGGTTTTGTTGCCTAAACCTAACTGTTGGTTTTGTTGTCTAAACCTAACTGTTGGTTTTGTTAACTACTGAAGTCTGTTTACTCCACAGTTAACGAAGCCTTCATGGTGTTTGCTCATTTAATGAGTTGTCCTCTTCTATCTGGGTCAAACACGATGCTGTAAAAGAATCAGAGAGTTCACTGAGAGTAGAACCTCCAGAGGCTTTATTAAAGTAATAAAGTGATAAAACAATAAAGTCATGTGACTGTCCGAGTGTGAAGACGTGGTTGGATCAAAGTTCACTGAATGTCAACAGGTAACAAAGAATCATCTTCACTTTTGATTTGAGGGAGAACCAGAACTGACCCAGAACCAGGACTGACCCAGAACCAGGACTGAGAGGGGCAGACTGTCAGACCTGCTGCAGTAACAGGAGAGGTTTTCTAAAGAGTCTGGAGCTCAGAGACACTACCACTTTAGTCCACAGGGGGCGACAAAACCACCACAACATGAAAGTTCCTCGTAGTAACTTTAAGTAAAGAGAGAATTACGAATTTTTATGTGAAGTGTGTAAAATACAAAAGTAAGTGACTGTACTTTGGTGATAAACATCGACTGTTAACCTTTCTTGGTCTATAAAACCACAGGAATCCGTTATCTTGATCTAAGTAGTTTCTCTGACTCTAACTATGACGTCATCCTCATACTTCTGTCTCAGCGTGATGTGAAGGTGAAGCTGAGAGAAGAAGATCTGCTGCATCATGACTCACAGAACGAAGCACCTTCTGTGCATTAAATCCACACGTTTTATCTCAGAGCTGGACCTGAACCTTCACGTCACTGTGATCACTATGATATTCTGAGCGGACGTCTGGCACCAGAAATGTAAGAACCGTCGCGTTGTGTCTTCGTCGGCTTCATGGCAGAAGCAATAAATAATAAGCAAAAGAATATTTGTGTGTAGGAGGAAGATAAATGTGTTTACCAAGAGATCCAGAGAGCCTGGGGAGGAACGAGCAGCCGACAGACAGGAAGCAGGAGCGTTAGGATGCTCATGAAGGATCCAAGGAGGTGCTTCAATGCTTCCTTTCCTGTCTCCTTTAGCAGAGGAAACACTGGACTTTCCTTTACCAAAGGACAGAAGATAATGCCGACCCACAATTCCTTGCGGCAGCCATGAAAACAAACAATATGCTGATCTTTCACATTATTTTCATATTTTCATCCACAACTCAAACAATCAACTCAATACTTGTGATATAAAGCGCTGTGACCGGTCGTCTATCTCCCTGTTTACATTTAAATTCCATCCCTGATGATGAAGTAGTTCATGTTTGAGATGACATCACACTTTACTGCAGCGTTACAGCAGGAAGAAGCACGTCGGTGCAAAAACAAGAAGCATCAGTTCAACAGCTCAAATATGAATGTTTAACATTATGGCCAAAAGGAAATATTGATATTGAACAGTTTGAATAATTTTACACATGAAAGTGGAGTCGGATTCTCGTCTTTTCCTAAATCCTCATGAACTCTCCTTCACATCTTTCCTCGACCTCCATCAAGGTCAAGGAGAAGTGGTTAGGAAAGGACGTTAGGAGGTCACACACTGACACACACACTCACTCACACATTCACACACACACACACACACACACACACACACACACACACACACACACACAGGACTCTGGTGTGATGAAGTTGAGTGAACCTTGAAAACAGAAGCGATATGTTTCCTTCACTTTAGTCTCACAGAATATCTGAGCTGTTTCTTCTCTGCTGCATCATTTTATGTGTATTTATTATTTTTAATATGCTGCAGTATTCTTGTGTGTTAATGATAATTATCAGACACATGGAGACTGAGGACGTTGAGGATGTTTTTGTTATTGACCCTGGTCATAGTTTTGGGGCCTTTATTTGACGGCGTGCAGCGACTCTGCTTCCTGTGACAG
>NW_022283993.1:2126-4915 GCF_004355925.1 Anarrhichthys ocellatus
CCCCCCCCCCCCCCCTACCCCCGGTGCTCCTTCATCACTCATCGCTGCAGATTAACCCGCTGGCACCACTTCATTTAGAAAGAGATCGTTGGTAGAACCCACATATCTCCACCCACTGCTCATCGCCTCCGAGCGCTCTCACAGTTTCATGAACATGATGGTTCCACAAGTCCGCTCCTCCTTTAATAGCTCATGATGAACCATCGTTCTCTGCTTCTGGATCTGCTCCTCCAGAAACGCAGGAGTTTTATATATGTTGTACATGTTGTGATGTTGTTTCAGATGTATTTATGTTTTACTTCGTCTTGTATCTCCTCTCCTCCTGTTGCTGCCTCTCTGGTCCTCACTGTACATAATAAACTGGTTCTCACTGGACTCATCTGGTTTAATAAAAGGTCAAATCAATACATGAATAAGGAAAGCTCCCACGGCTGGAATCGAACCCGTGACATTAACGTGGACCACGAAGTAGAGCCTGTGACCTTCCTTATCTCTGCTGATTCAGACGAACACATGATGAACTGAAGTCACGCTCGTGATGTTTTTTCATGAACCGAACATTAAATCGTTTGTTTGTTGTGCCGACATGGAACGTGAGCACATTTGGTGTTCACCGCCTCGTTACGTCTCTTCTCTTTGGACTCCTCACCGATCAGAGAGCATCACATCTCCAACATGAATACATGTGCAGCCGCAGCACTAATGAGCAGCGAGGTCTCAGAGAGCAGTCTGTGAGGATAGCTGGCCCCTGAGGGATGTGAGCATCTCCACCCCGACTCTGTGTTCCTTTGTGCTGCTTCAGCTCGTTAACAGACTCTCTGCTTTAATGACGCAATGTTAAAAATAGAAAGTTTTTACTTTCCTTGACCAGGAGAATCCAGGATTCCAGGAGAATCCAGGATTTTAAAAAAAACATCATAAAAATAAAAAATAAATGACAGAAGAGAGACGGCGGACTTCAAAGGAACCAAAGGATTGTGGTTCAATAACAGAACATTTCACACTCAAACCATCCTTCATGCTGTTCTTAGAATCATACAGGCTCATGAGATGTTCCAGTTTGAGGGAACACGTATCCATTGCTGTCAATGAAGCGACGCCGTGGCGATGCACAAGCGCTCCTATTTTTCAGGTCGCGACGGCTTCTTATTATCTATAAACTGATATCTCATATTCATAAACTACTTTATTACCTTTAAACAAACCTGTAAAGACACAAGTCAAGTATTACATGTGTTTAAAGAAGCAAAGGTTGAATATCCTGTTAGATTGTTGTCAACAGGATGGATTCCAATGCAGGAACAGAAGGATGATGAATGATGATTTTAACAAAGAAATGTTAAAAACAAGGTGAGGTGCAAAGCGACATGAAACAGGAGCAGGTAAACAGGCGTGTGCAGAAGGATAACACAGAGTTTACACACAGGTGGGATCAATCAGGGAGCGGGGCAAACAATCACAATGGCGGGAAAACACACAAGGACAGGAAGTAGGAAAATAAACTTAACTAAAACCAAGATAGAGACAGATTTAAATTATGCAACATATTCACTCAAATGTAGATTTTGAAGACTTCCTGTTTCTAAAGCATCTAAAAACGAATCGTCCGTCTTTGTAAAATCACCGTCGTCGTCGCAGGTTGAACCGCAGCAGGAACGAGCAGCTTGTCGGAACGATTGCTGATAGTTCTGAGTCAGCAGAACACAGAGAGAAGATAAGAATGGTCCGCCCTACGGTCGCACAAAGAGGACAAACCAACGTTCCCATTGCCTCTTCCTGCACTGTGATATTATTTATCTCCGTTATGTTTGTTTATTTTTATTTTATTGTTTAAATTATGCAAAATAAATAACCCGAACCAAGAAACTAAGAACTACAAAGATGTGTGAAGAAAGCTGAATCAGCAGCTGAGCTGAATCTGACATTGTTAAAGAAGATGAAGTCGCATTCATTTATACAATATATCACCACAACCCATCATATTCTCATTTGTTTCTCTAATAGAAAGATAACTTCATTCATGTTCACTCATCCAGTAGTTTGTTTAAAGTGGTTCAGGTATCGTTTCTCAGAAAAGGAAGATTAGAAATCTCTCTGTAATTATTGAAGTGGGATAAATGTAGATTGTGTTTCTTCACGGTGAGATTTCAGCTCGAGAGAAGCAGAGAAGCGTCCGTCTGCAGAGAGATATTCTTATTATACTGAATGGAGGATTTGCTGAGTTCTGTAGAGATGGAATTAAGACTTTAAGACTCAATGACGTCCTCCACATCTTAAGACAAGATAAGAACATCCTTCATTAGTCCCACAGTGGGACATCTGCAGGACTACAGCAGCAACGTGGACAGAGACAAGAGACACAAGAGACATCAGTGAAACACAAGAACATAATAAATAAGTAAATCACAAAAAGACAACGAAAGCTAGAAATACAATATAATGCACGTTACTGCACATCTGAGGGAGGCAGTGTTTATATTGCACATGCATGCACTGATAGCAGACTGGTGTTTGGTTAAAGTGATGATGTATCGCTGCAAGAAATGAGTTTATTATTTTTAATATGAGGAAGAATATATCCAGTAGATTCATCCCGTTTGGTGTTCATGCGGTTAGAAGAGAATGAGGCTTCATTCAGATACCTGTTGATCAATATGTAATGTGCTGTCAGGACGTCATCTCACCTGTTTCAGCGGACGTCCTGTCTCCACACACAGATGTCCAGGAGCTGATGGTGATGATGAAGCTAACGGGGTCAACACAGCAGATATGAGGACCCGGTCCCCAGA
>NW_022283994.1:0-4913 GCF_004355925.1 Anarrhichthys ocellatus
ACGTTAGCATGAAGGAGAAACGTTAGCATGGAGAATCGTTAGCATGAAGGAGAATCGTTAGCATGAAGAAGAAACTTCAGCATGAAGAAGAAACATCAGCATGAAGGAGAATCCTTAGCATGAAGGAGAATCGTTAGCATGAAGAACAAACGTCAGCATGAAGAAGAAACGTCAGCATGAAGTTCTCTTTATTCATCCATGAAGTTTAATCACTACAACTCTTAAACAACTCTTAGTTTTCTTCACTTAAATCTCACAACGATGTTACCTAATCAGTAAATATAAATATCAGTAACTATAAATAGATGTAAATGTATTGTATTATATATTCTATAATATAATATTTAACGTCATCATTGTCGTCTCCATGACAGAGCTATTTGATTTTTACACTGTAAAATGATTTATGTTTATTTATCTAATTTAAACCTCTCACATGGTTCAAAGATGATTGTATTCATGTTTACGATTTATCTCAGTGGTTCCTGAACTCAGCACAGAGCTTCTGTTTCTGGGTCACCAAGATAACAATAGAAGTCATTAAAGGTAGTTAGTGCAGTAATTACCTCACAGAGCTGCATTCTTCTGTCTCTCGGCTGCTGCTTTTATTTTGTCGGGGAGAGGAGAGCTTCCTCTTGATTGGACCGTAGAGCGTGACCTGATCAGAGGTCAACAAGGCAGCTTTCCTATTGGTTGTGAATCAGAGTCTGGATTTAGATGTTAAACTCTTTGTCTCCATCTGCTGCTGAAAACATTACGACATCACAAAGTAGAGGGAAGGTTCTGACCCCCTGTTTAACAGACTCTCTACAGACTGTGTAAACATAAACATGTCAAACACCGTGTTCCAGAAGTACCAGGATGTTCTACTACACCCACTCTCTTTCTGCTGTTCTGACCCACAATCCTTTGCACAGCAGATATATTAGGGAGAGGGTCAAAGGTCATGATGAAGTAGTCCTGAAACAGAAATGTATTACTGAGGTAATAAATCAAGAGAGAAGTAGAGTCATTTTCTCATAGACTTCTATACAACCAGAGGAGTCGCCCCCTGGTGGACACTAGAGAGAATGCAGCTTTAACACATGGAGCTCTTCCTGTATTGATCGTTGAATCCATAGAATATATAACAACATAATATTTGTGTCTGTCTGCAGACGATCGTCCGTGGGAGTTTCATCGGTCATGGTGACTACATCTCGCAGGTGATCTCTGAGATGAGCCGGCTGTCCATCACCGGTTCAAACTCTCTGCGCCGCAGCAGCCCGTCGGCACGTAAACGTGCCCGGTCTCTGGGCCGACTGGGAGAACTGGGAGAACTGGTGGACGAGGAGTCGTACCAGTACGAGCGGCTCGATGGTCACGATGACGGGAAGACGGGCGGGCGGAGCTCCACCTACTGGCAGGACCGGATCCGACAGGTGCGCAGCGAGGGAGGCAGCCCAAAACTGAACGGAGCTCTGCAGAGACCCAAGTCCACCTGTGAGCTGGGGGCTCTGTCCGAGGCCACGCCCCCTACACCCCCCACACCTGTGACGGGTTCGACAGGTGCGATGCCTCAGAGGAGCGGTGCGGGGGGATCAACGGGTGGACAGTACGCCCGTAGTGAGGGGGCGGGGCTAAGGCAGGGACCGGCTTCCTGTTACAACCACCTGCAAACTGTGGAGACCAGCAGAGCTCACCTGAGACCGAGACCGCTGCTCAGTCACCTGCCGGACCTACTGTCCTCCAGAGAAACTCCCAGAAGGCCTCACTCCTCCTATGACCTCAAGGTAACACATCCGTCCTCGTCTTTATGCACGTTTAAATATTATAAATAAAGTTTTCTGAGATTCTATTGTTCCATCAAGCTACAAACAGCTGGTTAGTAACGTAAAGTTACGTAAAGTTACATAAAATACAATAAAACACAACAAAATAAAATATATAAAATATTAAAAAGATTATGTATTACTGCGTTTATCTTCCCTATTTCTGCTGATGTATTAGACCCAGAATATTATAATATATATAATATATTTTATGTTAAGTTTTCTTTGAAAATCACTTCTTAGTGCACATTTAAATATTATAAATATATTTTTCTGAGATTGTTCCACTAAGCTACAAACAGCTGGTTAGCTTAGCTTAGCATAAAGACTGTAAACAGAGGTAAACTGCTAGCCTAAAGGTGTTCTTCTCCCCCAGCTCACCTCCCCCCCATCCCCGCTCCTGCTGCCCCCCCCCAACAGCACCAGCAGCCCCCTCATCACAGGTCGACCTCAGCGCTCGCTCCGCCCCTCCTCCAGCTTCAGCATCGGACTTCCTCCAAAAACACAAACCCCCCTCAGCCAGCTCCGCCCCTCCCCCCACCCCTCCCCCCAGCAGACGTCACCTGACGCAGGTGTGAAGGTGACTCACGAGCAGTTCAAGGCGGCGCTGCAGATGGTGGTCGACCCGGGGGACCCGAGGAAGACTCTGGAGAACTTTGTGAAGATCGGCGAGGGTTCCACAGGTGTGGTCTGCATCGCTAGAGAGAAACACAGCGGGAGACAGGTGGCCGTGAAGATGATGGACCTGAGGAAGCAGCAACGGAGAGAGCTGCTCTTCAACGAGGTAGAGTAAAGTAAAGTAACGTAACATAAAGTAACGTAAAGTAATGGAGAGTAACGTAATGTAACGTTAAATAAAGTCAAGTCAAGTCAAGTCACGTAAAGTAACAACGGAGAGAGCTGCTCTTCAACGAGGTAAAGTAACGCGACACGAAGTAACACGACGCGAAGTAACGCGACGCGAAGTAACGCGACGCGAAGTAACGCGACGCGAAGTAACGCGACGCGAAGTAACGTAGCATAACGTACCAGACGTTATGCTACGTAATGTAAAGTATACATCATCAGCAGCCTCACCTGTCCCGTGCGTCTCAGGTGGTGATCATGAGGGACTACCGGCACCAGAACGTGGTGGAGATGTTCAGCAGCGCTCTGGTGGAGGAGGAACTCTGGGTAATCATGGAGTACCTGCAGGGCGGCGCTCTCACTCACATTGTCAGTGAAACCAGGTGAGCAGGAAGTCAGAGACATGGTGTACAAGTACACAGACGGTGTACTAAAGTACACTAACGTACTCTGACTGTGTACTAAAGTACTCTGACTGTGTTATAAAGTACTCTGACTGTATATAAAGTACTCAGACTGTGTATAAAGTACTCTGACTGTGTATAAAGTACTCTGTGTATAAAGCACTCAGACTGTGTATAAAGTACTCAGACTGTGTACTAAAGTACTCTCTGCTCTCTCAGGTTGAACGAGGAACAAACAGCCACCGTGTGTGAAAGCGTCCTTCAGGCTTTAACTTATCTTCACTCTCAAGGAGTCGTTCACAGAGACATCAAGAGTGATTCTATCCTGCTGAGTGTGGACGGGAGGGTAACACACACACACACACACTTACACACACACACACACACACGTTTATATATATGTATAAATATATAAATAGCATGTAGCTTAGCATGTAGCTTAACATGAACGCCACAATACAACTCACAGATTAGTCCAGAAAGAGACTCAAAAACTAGCTGAAAGTGATCAACGACAAGAACAACAAATGCAACAAACACCTGATTATTCAGATTCAGATTCTTCCTCTTCTTCCTCTTCCTCTTCCTCTTCCACAGATCAAACTATCAGACTTTGGTTTCTGTGCTCAGATCAGTAAAGAGGTCCCGAGGAGGAAGTCTCTGGTGGGGACCCCGTACTGGATGGCTCCTGAAGTGATCTCTAAGACCCCGTACGGGACCGAGGTAGACGTCCACCTGTAGAGCACCTGGTCTGAAACACCTGTGTGTGTGCAGGTGAACTCTGACAGCTTCCTGTTCCGCTCAGGTGGACATCTGGTCTCTGGGCATCATGGTGGTGGAGATGTTGGACGGAGAGCCGCCGTATTTCAGCGACACACCGATCAACGCCATGAAGAAGCTGAGAGACGAGGCGGCACCGAGCGTGAAGAATGTCCACAGGGTCAGACACACACACACACATCTTCAATACAAAGGGAGGACACAAGAACACAACGTGCATTGTGAGGACCACCTTAACTTTAACATCGTTAACAATTAGTGAACATTGGGTCAGAAACAGCAGTGGAAGAAGGATTCAGAGAGTAGTAAAGTACAAGTACATGAACTGTGTATTAAAGTACACGGACTGTTTACTAAAGTACTCAGATTGTAAACTCAAGTACACAGACTGAGTACTAAAGTACATGGATTGGGTACTAAAGGACTTGAACTGTTTACTAAAGTACTTGGACTGAGTACTAAAGTACATGGACTGTGTACTAAAGTACTCAGACTGTGAACAAATGTACTCAGACTGTAAACTCAAGTACACAGACTGAGTACTAAAGTACATGTACTGTACACTAAAGTACTCAGACTGTAAACAAATGTACTCAGACTGTTTACTAAAGTACACAGACTGAGTACTAAAGTACATGGACTGTGTACTAAGTACTCAGACTGTACACTGAAGTACTCAGACTGTAAACAAATTTACTCAGACTGTGTTCTAAAGTACATGGACTCTGTACAACAATTAGTGAACATTGGCTCACAAATGCTAAGTGGCTAACCAGTGAGCCGGTGGTTGATGACATCACTTCCTGTGTCTCAGGTGTCTCCGGTGCTGAAGGACTTCCTGGGTAGAATGCTGACTCGGGACACGCAGCAGCGCTCGGTGGCTTCAGACCTGCTGGAGCATCCGTTCCTCCTGCAGGCCGGATCACCGCGCTGCCTGGTGCCGCTGGTGGAACAGCACCGCAAACGCATGTCCCTCTGCTGAGCACCTGACTCACCTGAGACACATGTAGGACTCACCTGAGACACACCTGAGACACATGTAGGACTCACCTGAGACACATATAGGACTCAC
>NW_022283995.1:0-724 GCF_004355925.1 Anarrhichthys ocellatus
ATATATGTAAAAATATTTACAATACAATTCAACAGCTGATTGCATTACAAAAGTTAGACAAACACAACACTGATGTAGAAAAATGGATTGGCAAAATGTACACCGTTGTCAGTCGTAAATGTGCAAAATGTACAAGAGAAACTGGGTGACGATAACGTGTCCCTGGCAGATGTTCACAGATGTTTGGAGGGGTGCCCACCAGGAGAGGTCACTCTCAACACTGGACCTTTTGCGCCAACTTGAGTTTCAGCTCCGATATCGCTGCGAGAGAAACTAGAGCACATCAGACAATAAGCTTTGATGTTACTGGCACTAAAATAGAAATGGTGCATAAGAGAAGAATATGAATGCTGAGGCCACCAGGTGACTCGGCGTATCAGTGTGGACTTACTCTGTCCCTGAGGGTCTGTGAGGGTTCTTTTCCTCTGATCCAGGGTTGCGGAGGAGTTAGATGGGATCAATCTGCGAGGAACAGGAACACCAACTGGAGGCATCATTGCTTTCTTTGGAGCGTTTTTCTCCAGTTCTGTGGAAGACCAAAAATGATTCACGGTCATAAAAAAGAAATTTAAAAATGTTTCTGACATGTGATGATATAAGACGGAGAGACTTACGTGGCAGTGGAGCAGCTGAGGAATCCTCTGTCTGTTTTCCTTCCTCCTCCACTGTTTGAACACAGATGTTAGTTAGCGATGATAATGGGGGGGGGGGGGGGGGGGGGGGG
>NW_022283995.1:824-4912 GCF_004355925.1 Anarrhichthys ocellatus
GAATGCTGTCACACCTGTTTATGTTTGCGAGACAGTGAAATGTGAGGAGTGAAGACGGATGGATTAATGGGGCTTTGGTGGCAGCAGAGTTGTACTCACGCTCGTCATTCACATAAAAATGCTGTTGTGCAGGTGGTTTAGGCGGAGGTTCAGGGGTCGGTATTCTTGGAGCGTCTGCAAAACAAGACATGTAATCACAGTTATTAAAGGCTGATATAATGGCCAAGGTGCTCAATAGGCTTTGCACTGAAGGAAATCACCTAAGCCCCTAGCTACAGCAGGCAGAATAGACGCTTGTTGTATGCATTGTTTAAAATTGAACATATACAGTACGGTATGTTCAGTATAACAAAGGTTAACATGGAGACTGTTTCATGCTAGTTATAGGGATGGCATTGTTGGTCGGTTCAGACTGTTGGATGGATTTCCAGGAAATTTTTTAAAGACATTCATGGTCCTCAGAGGATGAATCCCACTACCTTTGGTGGTCTTCTGACTTTTCCTCTAGTGTCACCATGAAGTTCTTATAGAACTTATCGTATAATTATATTAGGAATTATACATGACTGATTACCCAGATTTGAGAACACTCTCCTTGATGATAAGGACTCAGTAAAACAAGCCAAAACAAATCCACTCTTTGGTTCAACTACAACCAGGACACAAATGCAACTTGTGAAGAAAGGCATCAAGCAAGCGTTGCATTGTTTTAAGGCGTCACAAAGGTTGGAAACCACTGCTGTGACTGTAGTATTTACTTGAGTTACAAAAGTCCGAAGCAAAACAAAACTTTGTAGAGGACTTTATACCTGCCGCACAAAGGCTCTAAAGCAACAACCCATGAGTGATTGGGTGGCTGTGGGCAAGCAGACTCACAAAGCTACCATACCTCCACAGCAAAACATCAGTGTTATCTCTACACCCACTGACACAAAGAGAGTAAACCAACCACTTAGGATTTTCCAGAAAGTACTGATGTGTTAGGTTTGAAATATTTAACATTTTAGTTGTTGAATTGATTTATATTATAATAAAAAGAATCAACTCAAAGTCATGGCCTCAGCAAACAGGTGTGGCAGACAGTGCAAACAGTGTGGTGGCTGTTAGCGTGCTCTTGTGTTAGGAAACAGTACCTTTTTTAGTGGGTACACTTGGTGGGACGAGGTTCGTCGGGGCCTGCTGAACGCTCATTTCTCCGTTTTCATGATCTTTACGAATAAAAGCTGATTAAAAAAAAAAGAATTAGTCGTGCATACTTTTGGGTAAATGTATGTGGAATAATAATTATACAGCTTAAAGGGTCACCTTAAATTCAAAGTGAGGGAGCGAAAGGAAGGCAAAAACAAAATATAAATAGGATAAATAGAATAAATAGGGTGAAAGAGAAAAGTAAGATGTTTTTTAGTACGTACAGATGTTTATCTCATAGATTTCCTCAGTGATGAGAGGAGTCAGAATTCCTTCAGTATTTTCCACTAAATAGTTGATGACATCGTGTAGCGTGGCACACGGGACCTGCACGGAGAACGACTTTTCTTTAACATCTCAGGAACAATTAAATACTTGCAGGGATATGAAACAGGTTGCGACATTAAAATTGAGTTAAATTACTGATCATGTGTCATTAGTAATGAGAAGGAATCTGGAACTTGGTCCACACACACACACACATGCATGCATGCCTTAATTATTGCCTGCAGTGTAATACAAACATCAGAGGTGACTCAAACGGAAATGAAACTACAAGCTCTGTGTTTACGGGTAATCAGTTTCTTCACAGGAAGTCACATGTTACAATTAATCGGAAATTCACTTCCACCTTTCATCTGAACAAGAACAAACTCCAGCTATGAAGTGTAACTGGTTCTTCTCACGTACTGTTCTTCTTAGCTCAAGTTGCATACGGGAAAAGCTCATTTACAAAAGTATATATGTAAACACAGCTGAATTTATCAGCCAGTAAAAAGGCAGTTTCCTGTCTACAGTATTATCCAAGGACAACAAAGGTTTCGTCTTTCGAGACCAGACCTCAGTCCTTTAACTGTGGCACCTATAGTACAAAGTACATGAGCGTGTTTCTTTTTTATACTTACAGGAACGTCCACATCAATGACGAAGCCCCCTTCGTCTTTAGGAGTCACGCGGTAGTGGCTGATTTTAGAGCTGATGGAGAAAGAGAGAGGGAGTCAATTAAAACACAAATGAAATAAACAGACAAACAGATTACAAACCGTCATCACATGCTAGAACAACACATGTGCAAAGATAAGTCAGATTCAGTGTCATTTTACCGTTTATATTTTCTTCTAATAGCACAAAGTACTCCATTAAGTGATGATGCAGTTTTTGTAATATGTACGCCTATGTAATAGATCTGTGTGGTAGAGTGTGTGTTTATGCCTTGAGTATGTGTGTGTGTGTGTGTGTGTGTGTGTGTGTACCCTTCAATGTCCTGTCTGGTGGTGACAGCGAAGGTGTTTGCGATACTCCCGGGTCTCAGCAGCAGGTTTCCTCTCTCGGCCTCTCTCTCCAGCACCAGCGCTGCCTCCAGACGGGTCACGCGGTGGAAACAACTGCAGAGACGCCAGAAAACACAGAAGACATGAGACAAAAAATAAAGAACATAACGGACATAAAATTGATTTTACTAGTGATACATCGAGACCCCACACACAGAGTTTGTAAATAGGAGAAAGTGTGAATTAAAATCCACATCATCAGCCAAAACCTCATTGAATTAAAAACATTATGGCCTTGATTCAAGCCTCATAATGCTGCATTTAGTTTACATAAATAAATGGGGTTTTAGATGATTTATTTCACATTTAATCCTTCTGTTTATCTGAAACGTAACATAGAACAATATGCTAAATTGTGTCCATTTTGTAACTGCTGGTAAAGCAACACACAAGACTCAAAGCTGAATTGAGATACTACATTTATTTTTTTACCAACATGCTTTAAGTCCAATACATAACACTGTTTTTGTCCTGGATTCTGCTTAAACTGTAGCCCATTATCTATTCTGCATGTGGTTAAAGTTTCACAATTGAGGAAGCAAACCAAAGATAGATAGATTCATTAAACACTGAAATACTTAAAACACCTTTGCTTCAAAATGCTCCTCTCAAATATGAATTTTTGTTTCCCGGTATCCATTTCCACAAGAATCAGACAAACAATCCAACAACCCAAAGCAATAACACGACCTCTTTGGCAGAGGTAATAACCAATATTTCACTTGTGCAATGAGCATCAATACTTTTACGTCTTTGTTTGTACTCACGCTGGCATGTCTCTTTTGAGGCTGTTGTGAGCGCTGGTGTTTATTCTTGCTTTTTCCGTTTCCACTGTCTCTTTTAGCATGTGGATCTGGCCTGGGAGCAGGTTGAGGGAGGCAGGTACTGAAAGCTGTATAGGGACAGTTTCTGCTTTAATTCATCAGTGAAAATAAGGGCCTGATGTTCCAAACTTACATCATGAAAACACTTTATTTGTTCTTTCTTCCTCCTGTAAAGTGAGCTGAATGTAAAGCTCCACTGACCTCGGCCACAGAGCGGATAAAGCCCTTCCACAGCTCACGAGCCTCAGCGTTAGGAGCCTGCAGACACGACGGAGGAGAGAAAACAACTGTGAAAATGAGGAATAACAAAAAAATAAATGAGGATGATTTTACATATTTCCTGCATATTCCCTCACAGTGAATCTAATATTGTCATCTTTCAACTGGAGATTGAGTCTGGCTGCATCCAAGTTACGATCCTGGCTGTTGTCATCCATTATTGACACCAATCCCCTGAGATCCACTTTGTCGATGTACTGATGAAACACACGAAGACACAAAGATTCATTAATAATCATCCAAATCTCTGTCTGTTAAGAACACACATCTCTGTGATAACTTACATCAGCGTCTTTCATCTCATTGAAGAAGAACAGCGTGTTTCCACACAGGCAGGTCCACAGTTTCCGAGATGTCTGCAGAAACACACACAGAGAAAGACATACTGACTAAACGATAACATATATATACATATATACACATATATACATACATATACATATATATATATATATATATATACATA
>NW_022283996.1:0-4911 GCF_004355925.1 Anarrhichthys ocellatus
ATGAGTTCATGTGTTCACCTGTAGAGTCTCTAAATGTCTGTAATGGAACTAAACGTCTCTTTAAAGGACGTTTCCTCTAAATGAGTTTGTTCTCAGACTCTGATGATAAATCTCCACTTCAGCAGCTCTTACATTCACCAAACTTCACACGTTCATTCCTCTCTGTGTGCTGAAGGTTCACACAGAGGGGTTAGTTCACACATCACTCATCTATACTACATTTGATGAACAAAAACAACCAGAAAATGAATTTCCTGTACAGCTGTGCACAGTATCTTCTGATTCATGGAGGGATATAAAGAGACATCCTAAATCCCCTCTTTAAAAGCCTTTGACTCCAACATGTCAACAAGCTGGCTTCATCCAAAGTTCACATTTATGTTCTGGAAATATATGTAATTGATCACATATTACATAAGTTATGCCTCATTTCCAATTTAAACATCACACTTCACGAGTAATTGTCTTGTATTATATTCGTACATCTTCATGGTGATATCTATTAGTTCAAATCTTTAGCCTGTCTCTGCATAATCACTTGATGAGTTGTTAAAATTGTGTATCCTTATTTCCCAGAGCTGAAAGAGACGCATCTAAAATGTCTTTCTGGTCCGACCTAAAGCCAAAAAGCCAAAGATATGTAACTGTAGGAACGTTCATCGGCAGTCGACCGCGGAGGAAACCCACAGCCTGAAGGATGCACCATTACTGCCAGGTCAGCGGTACTCGCTGCCTGCTGGTTCCTGACCTTTCCCTCCGTCCGTCCTATGTCACAGCGTCCCTCCGTGTTTTGGGTTTTCTTTGCGAGTGGACGACCACAGCTGCTCTGGTCGGCTACTTTTGGCGAGGACTTCCCTCCCAAGACTCCCTGACTCAACCAATCACAGCTTCACGAACCCAGTCATGTGCTCCTGCTCTACCGGCTGCATGAAACCAGAGCAACACTCAAACAAAGACGGTTTCTTCTAATTAAAGTGTACCTACACGGGTTTTATGTAAATCAACAGAGAGGCCGACTCCTGCATCTGTTCCGTTGTGTATCAACCAGTGGGGTTGTTTTTAATTGGGAACCCCCATGAGCATTGAGCCATTAACAACAAACACAACTGTATTTGTACTTTGCTGCAACAACAAGGATAAACCGGTGAAGTATATGCACGCTCAGCAACATCCTACCCGAGTAAATATTAATGACATGCTCAAGCTCTATCAGTTTCCCTGATGAGAAAAGGGGATTCTACAGCAGCAAAAACACAATTTATTTCCAATAAGCTGTAAATCAGTGTTCCATCTCTAGAACTGAAAAAGAAAGTATGAGGTTTCCAAAGGGAAAATATTTGGTGGAATAAAAGTAAAGAATGCATTTTATGGTTGTGGTGGAAACCATGGCTGCACAGAAGAGAATAAAGTAAAGAGCTGCTGCTTCCCACAGCAACAAGATCTCACTTTATTATAATTACGATCTTAATGAAGCGCTGATCTCATCACTGGTTACCCTTAAGCTTCAATCGAACAACTCTACCCGATGAGTCCTGAAGCTGAGCTGCGAATAAAACCTTATTTGTTCTGCTTTTAATTGAGCTACAACAGCTCCGTCCTCTCCACCTGACTGTCTCACGACTCTAATGAGCTCACAGTCGGGCTGGTTTCCTCAGAAAGGGAGCCAATCAAGGGAGCCAAGCAACCGAGCGCTGCTGGAACTCTCTGTGATGGATAAAGACTAACGTGCACACTATACAGTAGACAGGGAACACGGACAACTGCAACATGTTGTGGTCATATTCCTGAGGAGCTCCGGCCAAGAGATTTCAGAGAGAAGCCACCGGGGAACTAGATTCACCAAAGTCATGCTGGTCTGCTTCCTGGAAGACCTTTCAAGTTAGTTACAGAGAGAAGTTCCCCCGCTAGTTTCAAGAACTTTCCTAAAATATTGTGATGCATTTATATTCCAAACGCTGCACGTCGGACAGATAATTAACTTTGGTAAATTCAAGTGAAGAGATTGTTCTCTCTTGTCTCTGATCACCTACAACAACTTTCAACTACAGATCATTTAAAAAGGTAAACCAACCAGCCAATCGCTCAAACGTAGTTAGAGGACGACACCTTCTTGACTTGTGCAAAGCTACTAATCGTCCGTCACTAACGTGCCACACGTGTCACATCAGACGATCTCTCACAGAGAACGCTGGTGAAAGTTAACCTCAAAATATGTTGCCCTCGACACCCAGCTGGCCTTTTGAAGGCGGGAGGGAGGGGGGGGGTGTATGTCTAGCCACATCTAGCAATCTGTAAAATGACTCCTGGGCTTTGTGCTCTCATCTGCACATTTAAGCCCGAGTGCTGCTGCGGCAGCTTAAAGACGACTCAGTCAATCTCTGTGACCTCTTTCTTTCAGCCCGCCTCCTGCTGAGGGGGACCCGGGGCTCCACACTTCCAGGGAGACGCGTCAGAGACGAGGACGGAGAGACAGCTGCTGTACATTTCTCAGGGATGCGGGTATCAGATTGTCAGAAGACACTGCGCGCTGCCCCCCCAACTTCAGGAGGCAGAAGTTACTGTCAGTGTCAATGATGCCCTGTGGAGGATCGCTGCTCACACTGTTCAGCAGAAGCACTCAATAGTCCGCTGTAGGAGACAGCAGAGGAACAAGACTTTATAGCTGTTCAGCTTCTTTTTGTTGCCGTTTTGTGTCTTTTTGTACTCATTTTGTGTCTTTGTAGTTATTTGTTGTCTCTTTGTGGTTGTTATGTGTGTCTTTGTAGTATTTGTGTTTCTCTTTGTAGTCCTTTTGTGTGTCTTTGTGGTTGTTGTGGCCCTTTTCAGAGTCGCAGAGAGTCTCTTTGCAGGTATTTAGCATCTCTTTGTAGTTGTTTTGGTCACTTTCTAGTCTTTTTGTACATCTTTGACGTCGTTTTATATTTCTTTGCACACTTTGTGGGTGAAGGTCAGGGGGGCCCCTGCCTGTTCAGTAATCCATCCATGGATAAAGTTGCTACAATAATGAAGGACCACATATCAAACATTTAAATCACACCTCTTCAATACATGGAATAAGAACGAATCAAATAATTAAACCAAAATTCAACAAATCATCAGAGTTAGCAGTTTAAGGTTGAAAACATATGTAACTATGAAAGGAAATGTTCTGACCTTGGTGCATTGCGTCTATTGCAGGTGCTTCTTTTTCTGTACGTATGATCTCACAGCTAACTGCTCTGTGAAGGTTCTCTTTACATTCATGCTGAAAACACACTTGACTTCTCAAGTGCATATTCAAGGTTGAACAGCTACTTACATGATTGTAAATCCGTCTTCCTCTGTTGTGTTGTACTTCAACACATTACTAAACTACCCTCAAACTTCAGCCTAAGAACAGCACACATGATTCATGCATTTGTTTTTGCCAAGAAATCTGCTCTGAGCTTCAGCTCGGACAAAATGCTGCTGCCAACAGGAACACATCACTAAGCAACAGCCGGCCCGTCATCCCTTAAAAGGCTCCCAGTTCCGGCCAGATGTGTCCGTTTGTGGTACACACCTCATCTCTACGGGGACCAGGATGGTTCTGACTACGGCCGAGTATCGGAAGAGAGAAATGAGCTGTCGTCATTTATCTACTTGTCTACTCATCAGGCTATGAGGTGAACATGAGAACTGGAACAGAAGTCACTGCTGAGACGTGATGTTGTTGTTGACAGAGACATCATGGAGATTAACAAACACCAAGAACAATGAGTTGTACTCACCTGATCCAAAGGTAAGAGGAGGAGGACGTCAGCATGAGACGGGAAAGAAAAACAGACAAGCAACACATTATTAGCAGAGTGTTTCAATAATGAGAATAGCTGAAGTAACTGCTGTTAATATTAATACGGGAGTTGTTTCAAATTTATGTTCGAAAAAGTAAAGGTTCAAGGTTAATTGCATAATCAATTATAACAATGCATCTGCATACAAGCCTTTAAAGCATCAGCATTTAAATATTCATTGGTTAGAAAACAGAACATCAGTGTGAGCTGTGTGATTCTGATTGATCCCGTTAATCACTGATAGACTGAGCGCTCGCTGCAGAAGCACCGGTTGGTACAACAGGCTGCTCGAGGTGCCGATGCAAATTAAAATCAGCTTACGTGAAACTACATCTCTTTTAGTGTAAAACAGTATCGCCACACACGACATGACAGACTTTAGTTTGGTCATTAATGAATAGTATTTTTAGAAAAGGCTTCGATGATTAATTAAGTTTCAACTGATAAAACAAAGTACTGATAAAAGCAGACAGAAATACTCTCCAGCTGCCTGATGCAGAAGTGATTTGGCAACAGCTGCTAAAACAGGAAACATCAGGTGAGATTATTGACTCGAGTCTTTTCAAAGAGTTTGTTGAGTTTAACAATCTTGTGAAGGGATCACTGCGAGGGTGGAGCTATTTGATGGTCTCAAAAATAAGTATACATTGAAATTCTTGCATATTTTAGATAAAGACATTTGAATTTGGCATAAACCCTTCAGTGAACCTTGGATTATTTGTATTGTATACTTTCTGGAGTAAAAGAAGTCGTCCCATGCAATGAGCCCTTCACTAGATTAATTACACACACTTCACCTGACGGATCCAAAGCAGATACTCCATTGTCCTCCCGTTAATGAGCAGAGAACTGATGTGGAACCCCACATCTGGATTAGTTATTGACTGTCAATGAAAACTATTGTTTCTATTCTGTAAATAACCAATGTGTGTAACACAAGAATCACAGCTCCTGAAATAAATGAGAACCATTTCTGTAAACAGTATATTGATTTCAGGTCAGAACCAGAGGACAACCTCCGGTTCTGAGTGAAGTCAAAGCTTCATGTGTTGAAGCTGCATTCTCTCTAGTGTCCACCAGGGGGCGACTCCTCTGGTTG
>NW_022283997.1:0-190 GCF_004355925.1 Anarrhichthys ocellatus
ACATATATACACGCACATATATACACACATATATACACGCACATATACACACACACATATACACGCACATACACACACACACATATACACGCATATACACACACACATATATACACGCATATACACACGCACATATATACGCGCATATATACACACACGCACATATATACACACACGCACATATATACAC
>NW_022283997.1:806-4911 GCF_004355925.1 Anarrhichthys ocellatus
ACACATATATATACACATATATATACACATACATATATACACACACATATATATACACATTTTAGCCGATTGTTGTAAATGACTACAAAAGTAATACTTTTGAAAGAGTGTATTATGTTCCCTTTTGTTTCAAAATCATACTTAAATAAAATTAATGAGAAACAAAAAAGTACAACGTGGTTACTCTCAGGATGTATACAGCGAACGGGTGGCTCAGGTGACTCAACTAAAATCCATACTATGATGATAAAACTGATTTATGGCAGCTGACCAATCGTAACAACAATGGGTGTTCTCAGGAAATGTGGCTCCGTCCGCTCAGCTCGGCAGCTTCTTGACGGGTGCTGAACGAGTGCCACTCGCTTGCCACTGTTGTGACGCCTGACTGACGCTTGCTACTGACTAGCCACTGCGGTGCTAGTGCCACAAGGAGGATCTCGGCCTTGCTGCAAGATGCTGCAGAATATTAAGGTGGAGATAACACAGAGGGAGACAAAATACTTCTGATTTATTGCATCAAGATTGAGATGTTTCACATTACAAGGGAGAAAGAAAGAGACCTACATCGTTGAATATATAAAATAATAAATTAGCCAAACTGGTGTGAGCTTGATAGCTCTGTTTAAATGGTAAATGGACTTGCATTTATATAGCACCTCTCTAGTCTTCTGACCACTCAAAGAGCTTTAATCTACAGGTCAACATTCACACACATTCATAGACTGATGACAGAAGCTGACAGGAGTGACACCCGGTGTTGTCTCTGCTGCTGTAGCCCGTCTGCTTCAAGGTTCCACGTGTTGTGTGTTCAGAGATGGTATTCTGCAGACCTTGGTGGTTATTTGACGAGTGGTTATTTGAGTTACTGTTGCCTTTCTATCATCTCCAACCACTCTGCCCATTCTCCTCTGACACCAACAAGGCATTTTGCTCCACACAACTGCCGCTCGCTGGATATCTTCTCTTTTTCGGACCATTCTCTGTAAACCCTAGAGATGATTGTGTGTGAAAATCCCAGTAGATCAGCAGTTTGAAATACTCAGACCAGCCCGTCTGGCACCAACAACCATGCCACGTTCAAAGTCACTTAAATCCCCTTTCTTCCCCATTCTGATGCTCGCTTTGAACTTCAGCAAGTCGTCTTCACCACGTCTAGATGCATTGAGCTGCTGCCATGTGATTGGCTGATTAGTCATTTGTGTTAACAAGCAATTGAACAAGTGTGCCTAATAAAGTGGCCGGTGAGTGTATAATACTCAAATAATTTTCCAATTGAAACATTATAGGATTAAGGTGGTGTGTTTTCATATTTACTATTAATATCATTAGTTTAAGTGCTTTCCTGTTATTTGTAGCCTATAGTATAACTCTATATTATATCATAGGATGCTTACAGCCTGGAATCAACACCAGGCAGGTGTGCACTTCTTTGTTAGAACAGTATATTTTTCTGGAAATTGCCCTGTTAAATCATAGATTTTGTAAATCAAAAGAGCAGATACAGAAAACTTTAAAATAATGTTTCATTAATCAAATTTGTTCAGAAAGAAATTCCAGCACTTCTCAACCCCCACTCTAAGCAGTGTCACACGTCAGCTCGTCATGATGCTCTCCACATTGTTTTTATGTTTAAGTTCATAATGCTGGGTTAGGAGTTTCCATTACGAATCATCATTATCGGAGAACCTGATATGGAGAGGGCAGAAAAGAGTAGCAGCTTGTGAGAGGTGCTGGTGCACAAGAAAAAGTCACGGTACCGCGAAGACTAAAATGCACGAGTACCGACCCACTTTAAGCACTGCTCTGGGCTCTGCACAGGCACCTCACCAATATCACTGATGCTTGGTACAGGGGTACCAATGATGTTTTGGGCGGTTTTAATCACCCGCTGTAGAGGCGTCTTGTCCTGGGCCGTACACATCCCATGCCAGTTAGTAATGTTTCCAGTCAAGATGCTTTCTATTGCTCCTCTTTAAAAGAACTTGGCACAGGAATTATGCCTTCTTATGTTTACTTAAAACCTCTTCCACTCCCCCCCTATTTTGGAGCAAGATACGCTTAAAATTACATACCCAAATTAAAATGGATGTATGAGGTCTTGCCAGAAAGAAAAACCCCTAAAGTTCCTTGTGGAAGTGTCAGAAAACCTGTAGGTCATACAGAAACAGAGCAGTGGGCCTTTGAAGTCAGTAAAAATTTAAGATTTTTGTCCGCCTAAAATAAAAAAGTATCTTTCAGTATAAATAACTGCCTGTGGCTGTATCTGTACAGGTAAAGGACAGTATAGGGCTGTAACTACACTATCAGTGAACAACTGCCTCAAATTTGAATAAGATTGGACAAAGTATGACCATTCTACAGTGTTTCATCCATGAAGAGATCCAGGCGGAGCTCTAAAAGGACATTTGGAGACCCAAATGGACACATGGTAACCAAATGATATTCTGACACACTAAAGGTGTTTTTTCCTTTACATTTTGATATTATATTATTTTCCTTTTATTTTTAGCCATTGCAAATTGCAAAAACTAACTATATATGGTCAAAGACGTGGTATCTGTAACTAGCATACTTGCTGTGCATAATAGCCACGGCCGAGCGCACGACCGAGTATGCGGGTAGCTCAGTTACGCGAGACTATATACGCCCCCAGGAAAGCTCAATTTGCACATGCAATACATCGTTAGAAAGCCTGAAGTCTCCTCTAGACGAAGGGCTTGACAAAAGTCATTTTGAATTAAAGCTGCGAGCAGCATTGATTGGGCCCTCGCAACTTCACGCACGTCGAGGGTACTGGCAGGACTCTGGCCATGCATTTCTGTGACCATCATACACTGCGTGCACGAGTTACACGGTATTTCCTGGCACTGGCAGGACTCTGGGTGATGCGGCCATGAATTTCTGTGACCATCACACTGCGTGCACGAGTTAGATATTTCCTGCATAGACCAGCAGCGCAGCAAGATCATGTTGCCAGGTCTTAAGCCTCAAATGTTTTCAGTGTACCTCCGATACAATCATAAATGTAAGCCTGTTAAGATGATTAAGAAAAAAATAAATGTGTGTGAATGTGCTTCAGTGTTTGTAACATAACAGACTGTCAGTTCACTGGGATGGGGTTCAACTCCCTGCAGTGTCCTGCTGATTGTATTTGGACTTAAATGAAAGTTAACAAAATAGTGTTCAAGTAATTTGCTGTTACTTGAACACTTTAATTTAACACCGTTTTCATTTTAAGTTCTTCTGCAACTTTAGATTGTAGTGTGAAGCATTCATTATAACGTTTAACCTGATTCTCATGTAGAAGCTCTGGACAGATCATTTATGCTAATGCCCACTGACAGTGGCTTGACAACCACTTTTATCTAATTTCTGCTCTCCAAGCATCTTACTATGCACATATTTAGACCAGAGAAGTCTTTTTCTCATGGTGTGCCCACAAACCCTTTCAATAAGTTCAGTGTTTGGGCCGCTGTATTTATAGAATCCTGCTTACGTCCGTGCTTATCAGTAGGTGGCGCTATGACAATGAGTTAATATTGGCATGCAGAAGTCCTAAAGCCATGACAGTCAACAAGCATGTCAAGTTTGGGACAGTTTTGACAAAGTACAGTCGAGTTACAACAGCTTGATGGATGATGGTGAACCATGTAAAATAGCCGTCACACCATATCCACGTCGTTCGATGAAACCTAAAGCTTTTAGTAACTTTTAATCGCTAAGGTCTTCGTCGAAATTTTGTAGGGGGCGCTATTGAGCTGATTTGCCACTCTGAACCAATAAAATCATATTCCATAACTAAATTTTGGGCTTGTAATCTGCTTGCCAAGTTTGCTTATGTTTCGAGCATTTTTAGCCTCTCAAAATGACCTTCGTTGTTGACGGCGAAGACTGCATCGCCGTGGCAACGGTGTTCGACGAAACATCAAAGGTTCATGAACTGGTATTATGAACTTCTTACATTTGTGTGGAAGTAATTTGATGTTGATTTGATTTACCTACTAAGAGAAACAAGCCAAAGTATAATGACTTTAACTTCCTGTTACCAGTAGGTGGCGCTATGACTATGATTCAAAATTGGCCTGCAGATGTCTTCAGGCCTGGA
>NW_022283998.1:0-5149 GCF_004355925.1 Anarrhichthys ocellatus
AACACCAACAGTTAGGTTTTGACAACTAAACCAACAGTTAGGTTTAGTCAACAAAAGCAACAGTTAGGTTTAGGTTTGGTTTAGTTCATTTTTTCCTCCATCTACTAAACTCAAGAACACAATAGTAAAGAGACTTTCTCCTAGATGAAAGCATCAGAGACATTCAGACATAAAGTCCTCTCACACACACACACAGTAACTTAATCTAGTGAAGTGACTCACTGACATTCAGAATCTGTATTTTCATGAGCAGCAACAAAACAAACCACCGTTAAAAGAGGAAACATGGAGAATAGCAGAACAAATTGTATATTGACTGACAGTCAATATACAATTTCAAGGAATGTAGAATCAGATATGAATTGAACATTAAAATGAAAACCTTTTTCATCATCACAGAGTTCCACTAATGACAAATTGATGGCAGACTGCTGACATCTGTAGATAGAGATGGACGGCCTACAGGCTGAATATTAGACTCTAGCCTGCTGTAGTCTTTTCTTTTATAAACCTACATGTAACCCTCATCCAGTCATATCAGATGAACGGCCCCGTGCAGCTGATCTGACTGATGAGGAATTTAAAAAGCAGCTCTATGATCACATAAAAAGAATAATTATTGTCAGAGTGACAAATTCCTATTGTTTCCTCTCTTTGTCCTCCAGCCTGCCGTCCTGCCGGCTGCTGCAGTTTAATTAACTAACAAAGAGCCTGGAGCACTAATGCTGTCAAATGAAAAATTATAGAATTATTACATGATTTATATTTGGTTTCAGTCCAGAAAGTCTGAAATTATGGGTCATTTCATAATGTTTTTCACTCTTTGATTAACGTGGCAGCCTTTTGAGGTCTAATTGAATCTGTTTATTCATAGATCCACGTTGAAATGTAGCCAAACATCTCATTGTGTGCTGCCGAATAATTATATAACATAATATAATATGATATAATAAAAGTGAGGGCTTGCTGTGAAGTTTGCTGCAGCCTTCAGTCCCTCAGCATCTCATGGAGAAGACGTTCTCTCCGTATAGATGTTGGGAGGTGGAAGGTCACGGATAGATGATGAGGGTTCAGTGCTGCTGCTGCACTTCTTCTGAAGTCTATGATCAATAAACAGGCTGAAGGATGAGTCACACATTAGAATTCATTCACCTGAGCCGAACCGGGTCAGTCAGTGGATTCCTTTCATTTATTCATTTGTTTGGACAATGCTCATTAATCAACATTTTGTAAATGTGCCGAATAACTGCAACTGGATGTTTGTAAGCTGTTTTCATATAATGTTTGTATCTATATTCACTCAAAGTAACCCACTGTCATTCATGTATAACCCACTTCATCATGAGCCAGCTCAGGAGGTATGAAGGGGGACAGAGTCCAGCTAGGGAGGAGGTTAGACTCACAAGTCAACGTTGACTTATTTGTTACGTAACTTAAGTAACACCACTTCCAGTTATTTTAATCCAAACCACCACCTTTCCCTTAACCGAACCAATACCTTTGTTGCCTAAATGCCACAGTGGTTTGTGCAGGCGCACCGACTCCTCATGTTTTCTGCTCATGACATTTGAGGAGAAAAGCACAAAAATAAAACAGTCTTCTGTCATCTGTGTTGATTTGGGGGTTGAGTTCGACATGTAAGTTTGCAGCGTTAACAGCAAGCCGACGTCTGAAGGAACAGAGAACCAGAGAGTTCAAACAGGAACTACTCCGCACAAACTATTCACTTTCATCACCTAATTCAGAAAAACACAATATTCCTACTAAACATGGCTGATGAAAATTAATATTCCACAAATATTTCTGTTTACATAAGTCGAATAAAATAGGATCTTTTTTTCAAAGTTCTCCAGAAGTGTTTGAACTCATTCTCCCTCTTTCATTCCTTCAACCACCTTCTTGAGAAGGTTGGGGATGTGATATTTGTTCATATCCAAAAACTGGTTGATAACTAAGTCCTTCATAATGTTTAAAAGTAGGTGAGTTCCTCCTTCTCTTCTTCTGGCCATGCATCTCTACTCTGGCCTGTAAACTGTTGGTTTGTGTACAAAACCAGACCTGACACTTAAACAGACGATGCGCTGTTGAAATCTCCAAAGAATGCTCCTAAAACCTGAATAATGTCAAAATATTACATACGTTTATTGGAAAATATCCTGAATAAAAGTAGAATATTAATGTGGATGTCAACAAAGTCAGTGGTACAAACATGTCTCTTACTAAACTGTCAACTGGTCCATTAAGTTAAATGAGTCTCTCTCTGGTTTTTCGGTATCACACTGGCTCCTCCCCTCTGATAGCTCCTCCCCCCTGAGTGGTTGTTACATTCCGATGACATATTGAGTTTTTAACAGGACGTTATGTCCCTCAGTAGATGTCTGATGGACGTCTCTCTGTCTCCATCAGGTATAAGGCCATCGTGAACCCGATGGACATCCAGACGTCCAGCGCCGTCTTCTGGACGTGTCTAAAGGCCGTCTCCATCTGGCTGCTATCCGTCCTGCTGGCTGTTCCTGAAGCCATTTTCTCTCAAGTTGTCTCCATGCAGGTACATTACAGACACACATACTACTGTAGTACTACTGTAGTACTACAACAACCACTGAGTAAAGTACTGTAGCCACGCCCTACATCCATCTCTCTCTCTATGAGAACCTTCAGTGTCACATAATTACAGCCACGTCATCTGCATATTGTTTGACTTTTCTTCTCTCTGTAATATCTGTACATGTTTCCTCTTTTGTAAACAATTATCAATGTTTCAATAGTTTGATCTATCAATTATGAGCTTTGTTATATCTACCACATTATAACTAGATGGTAATATATATCAATATGCACCGATTTATTAATTAACTGTAAATAGTAAAGTAAAGTTCTCTCTATTTCGGTCTTTGTTTTCAAATCACTCTACAGTAAAGTTGACTGATGAATTAATGAGAAATGTCAGAACACTGCAGAGTGTATCCAACCAATCAGAAGCACGTGATGTTTGTGACCTTGTGTACAATCAGACTGGATGTTCTTCATCCTTCACTTCCTGCTGAAGGCTCATCGTTGGTTCAGACTAACTCCCCCGTCAGCTATAAACTCTTACAGTCAGATTTATGAATGAGCAGAGCTGACATTTTACTCCACAATCTGTTTTATGCTCCTCTCTCCTGTCTGTCCTTCGCTCTCACTTCACTTTCTGCCCTTCTGTTTCTCCTCCTCCACTTTTCTCTCTACTCTTTCATTCTCTCCTTTTATTTTCTCATCTTTTCATATTTCCTCTCTCCTTCCTCCTTGTTTCTTTTCCTTTTCTCCTCCTCTCCTCTTTGTTTCCTCTCCTTATCTTCTCCCATCACTCCTCTCCAACTCCCCTCCCTTGTCCTACACCTGGTTTCCTCTCCTCCTTCCTACTTCTTGTTTCCTTTCTTCCCCTCCTCTCCTCCCCTCTCCCCTCCCTACTCCTGGTTTCCTTTCCTCCCCCCTCAGGGTCACAGAGACTACACTAACGTCACCTTTGTGAACTGCGTCCCCTACCCGCTGTCCAATCCGATGCATCCTAAGATCCACTCGGTGATGATCTTCCTGGTTTACTTCCTGGTTCCTCTGACCATCATCTCGGTGTATTATTACCACATCGCCCGCACGCTCATCAAGAGCGCCCACGACATGCCGGGGGAGGTCAGCGAACACACCAAGAGACAGGTGAGGATGAACACATGACTGAAGTGATGAATGAACACATGACTGAAGTGAGGATGAACACATGACTGAAGTGAGGATGAAAACATGACTGAAGTGATGAATGAACACATGACTGAAGTGAGGATGAACACATGACTGAAGTGAGGATGAACACATGACTGAAGTGGTGAATGAACACATGACTGAAGTGAGGATGAACACATGACTGAAGTGATGAATGAACACATGACTGAAGTGAGGATGAACACATGACTGAAGTGAGGATGAACACATGACTGAAGTGATGAATGAACACATGACTGCAGTGAGGATAAACACATGACTGAGGTGATGGATGAACACATGACTCTGCTGTGTTTGAGGCTCTGTAATTCTAATAGTTTGGTTCTTATCTGTTTTCACTGGAAACGTGATGATTCACCACAAACTGATCTTCTGATTTAATATCCACACGCAGCCAACAGATGTTCTTTGCTGACTGCGTCACGGCAGTTTGTGGCGACGACATCGAAGAAAAGGAATGAGAAATGTAGAAAAACATAAATAAGTTGCTGATTGTGCACCACGGTCCCTAAAATCATTTCAACAACATATGAAATGGTTAAACTAAAGAGTTGATCCTGCACATTTTAAAACGTTTATTTCTGCAGATCTCAGTCCAGTTCAGGTGGTTTAGCGACGGCTGTGGTGAGAGGTGGTAACAGCAGGTGTGTTTTAATAATAGCATATAAATATCTCAGGTATCACCGAAGGCAGCGAACACTCTGAAGCAGCTTCTTCATCAGACAAACAGTTCAATCAGGAGAGACAAGTGAAGGATTAGTAGTTAACAGTTAGGACAGATGATGAGTTAATGAGTTACACAGAAATTCTTTGGCGCTTGAACTCGACGAGGAGATTTGTGATGGAGTTGTGATTGTCCTGAGCGGCAACAATATGAACCCCCCGTGGAGTCCAGACACTGGTGGTGGTGATGGCTGATGAGGTGGAGGGCTGCGTAACAGCAGCCTGAACGTACTGAAGGTAGAGAGACAATCATATTTAAGAGAGACAGCAGCAGATGATAGGCTAGCGATGTCCTCCTGTCGTTGTGCTATTGGCTAGAGAGACCAGCTGATCTAGACAGCTGATCATGATTGACAGCCCCGAACAACAACAGCAAGGACATAATGAGTGCGCCTGCATGAGTGATGGCAGATGTATGGTGAACAAGCTACGGGCTTAGGCATGCGAGAGTATAGTCTTCCTGTCTGAACTTACGCTAGAGCTTCATGAGACACAACTGCTGTTTCAGTCTGTTTAAGTCAAAGCAATTCAAACTTTATTCCTCGAGGAGGGAAACATGAAATGTGTGTTTCAGAGCAACCGAGAAAACAATAGGCTGAGAAGATCATAATCAGCCAAGCAATGCTACTGTACACGCTACTGTACACGCTACTGCACATGCTACTGTACA
>NW_022283999.1:0-4910 GCF_004355925.1 Anarrhichthys ocellatus
AGTCAGCTGAGGTGGTTCGGGCATCTAATTAGGATGCCTCCTGGACGCCTCCCACTGGAGGTTTTCCAGGCACGTCCAACTGGGAAGAGACCCCGGGGAAGACCCAGAACACGCTGGAGAGATTACATCTCCCAGCTGGCCTGGGAACGCCTCGGGATCCCCCAGAATGAGCTGGAACATGTTGCCGGTGAGAGGGAGGTCTGGGTCGGCCTGCTTGACCTGCTGCCACCGCGACCCGACCCCGGATAAGCGGTGGAAAATGGATGGATGGATGGATATTATATATATAAAATGTGTCTAAATGGCCATAAATCAATCTTTTAAGAGTAACTGCTGCAGTTGTCACATAAATGAAGTGCAGTAAAAAGCATAACATTTCCCTCTGAGATGTATTGGTGTAGAAGTATGACATAGAATAAATGGAAACATTCAAGTACTTCTAACATGTACTTGAGTTGCAGTACTTGGGTAAAAATACTGAAATCAGCAGCAGAATCAGCTTTATATTATATTTAATTATATTTGAACACAAACAACGAAGTAACTTATGAACCTAGAAACAAACAAGGACATCAGAGCTGAACAAGATAAACACCTTTAACTACTATGTACAGATATAACAACTATAACAAGTGTAGATATTAATACAGGCGGATTAAAGGAACAGGTTGTCCAGACAGAATACCTTCTGATGATGCAGAGGACCAGAATGAGACTACAGAGAGCCAGCAGGACACCAACCACCACACCGACGATCAGAGGCACCGGAACGCCTCCTGAAAACACACCAGTCTGTTATGAGACGAGAGGTTAGCACTACATCCTTACAGTCATGACTCTGAGAACATTTAACATAACACGAGCTCTGGCAACACCTTCACTCTGCTACCTCTTTCTGTCAGGTACTCTGTTCACTACCTGTGTGGGTACTCTGTTCTCTACCTGTTCAGGTACTCTGTTCACTACCTGTGTGGGTACTCTGTTCTCTACCTGTTCAGGTACTCTGTTCACTACCTGTTCGGGTACTCTGTTCTCTACCTGTTCGGGTACTCTGTTCTCTACCTGTTCAGGTACTCTGTTCTCTACCTGTTCAGGTACTCTGTTCACTACCTGTGTGGGTACTCTATTCTCTACCTGTTCGGGTACTCTGTTCTCTACCTGTGTGGGTACTCTGTTCTCTACCTGTTCGGGTACTCTGTTCTCTACCTGTGTGGGTACTCTGTTCTTCCTCTCCAGCCTCCACATTCAGACTGAACGGATGGGAGAGTGTGCCGACGGTGTTCTTCAAATCACAGGTGTAGTTCCCAGAATCCTCTGCTTTCAGAGGGCTGAGGTGGAGGGAGGGGCCAGTGTATGTGAGGGCGTGGCCATCTCTGAACCAGGTGACCTCCAGTTGGTGGAAGGTGCACTCTGTAGTGCAGGTCAGTGTGACGGCTTCACCTCTCTTAAACTCTCCGTCTCTGGAGCTCAGTATCTTCATTTGAGTCTTATCTGAAATATGTATTTTAAATGTTACTTTTCCTTGACTTACAGATTCAATAAATGAATACATCAACATCACTGAGGCTCAGTAGACGGTACCAACGATGTTCTGATGGTTCTAACTACCTGCTGTAGAGCTCTAATGTCATGGACCCTGAACACCTCATGTTTGTAATGTTTCCAGTCGGATGCTTTCTATTGCTCCTCTAAGCTTTGCACAGGAATGTACCTTTATTAACTCCCTTCAGAAACACAGTCGTTTATGAACCATGATCTCCGTTCTTCATCTTTTCCTCTGAGTTTGCTGCATTTAGCAGGACTCCACTTTGTGACCACCACTACTACTTTAACATGATTATTGTTGGGACCATTGGAATACAAAGCCATAATATATTTATTCTGGTCCATTCAACAAATAAACAACAATGGCAGATCCTGAAGAGGCTATTAGCTGTAAAAGAAGCTACAGCACACGATGCTCTGGGCTCCAGGATCACAGACGTTAGTGATCGGTAATATTAACAAGTGTGTTGGCATAACAACACGATGCTCTTACCATCGACTGTGACTCTCACTCCTGTTTGGTTAGTGTAAAAGGATAACTTGTTTTCATCTTCCATTCTGAAGCGAAGAGTTTTATCGTCTTCCTTCTTTAGACTTGAGATCTGTAAAGTGCAGTTTCCCTTCGTGTCTCCCAGGTAACGATAACGAGGGTTGTTGGCGTTGTTTTGTAATGTGTTGTCGGTCACAGTCGGAGTGGACCCCTGACAAATTGGATGGTTCTGGCACCAAACGACTCTGATGATCTCAACCAAAACCTCTCTTCCATCCTCAGTGACAGTCTTCTGTGGTGTGAAGGTGCAGGGGAGGGTCACTGTGGATCCTCTAACACCACAAAGTGGATCTGAATAGATCACACGTTGACTCACAGCACCTGGAGACACAAAATGCAGAAAATGACGTAAAAGGACAGAATTCAGGTTTTAGTCTCAGTGAACAAAGGTCTGATAGTAGAACAAGAGTCACAGACCTGAGATTTGATCTCGTATTAAATTAAATTTGCGGCCTTTTCTTCAACACAGACAGAAACCTTTTGAGTTATTATGGTTCAGATGTATGGTGCTGTTAGACTGCTGCTCATACAGGAGCAGGATAAACGCCAACAGACATGGATTGAAGCAGAATATTTTGAGATAAAAACATGTGAATTTTGGAAATTATTACATCCATCTCTTTTCAATGCATTTTCAGTTTTTTAAAAGTTATTAATAATAATGATACGAATGTCAATTTTATGAATAAAGCTGCAAAGTTGAAGCTGCTTATCAACAAGAGTCTCTCAATCTGTCTGTGAGCGGGTTCACATAAAGGGGCGGGGTTTAGAGCATCTGACCAATCACAAGCATGGACAAGTCTGCTGTCAGCAGAGCGTTTTACAAATAAAGAGAAAACTATAATATTATATAAATATGAAGACGTTAAAGTCATAATTTAGACTAAAATAAAGAGTTTAAACGTGAAGGAAGACCAGCTGGTAATAAATCACTGACTGTATGAATGTTTATATTAATAGATTTATAAAAGGTTCTGATCTGACTATAGTTACATGTGTGTAATATATTACATTGGCGTTGTTGTAGATGTATGATGGCGTATGTGTGTGCGCATGTCTGTGTCTGGATGAGGTGTAAACTGTGTGTGTGTGAATATCTTATTGTTTCATCTGTAACCTCGGTGATGTGAAACAGACTTCAGGGCAAATAAATTAATTGAGTATAAAAACAACTCAAAGCAGTAAGAATGTCTTCTTCATAACTTATAATCATCTCAGCAAAGTTTAAAGTAACGACTCAACACGTCTCTAGAAGCTGAGCCACGTCATGAATATATGAATATATAACGAGGGGTATAGTGAGTTAGTTGTGGTTCTAGAGATGAAAGTCATGGTTCTGACCTCAGAGGCTCAACACCAACACACATGGATGAACCGTTACTTTAACTTCTTTATATGTTTAAGATAATCTAACCATCCATGAGCCGAGCTCTGATTGGTCAGTGGGCGGAGCTTTATCTCCAACATCACCTGTTCAGCATCAGTTACCATGGTGATGCACCAGGTAAGAACCTCAGCCATAGAACTGAACCAGAATGAACCCTGACGTTACCTGATCACCACAGACCCTGGTCCCGGTCCAGGTCTAGGACCAGGACCCCACTGTCCGGTGGTGTTGAAGCAGAACAAGGTGCAGATATTAAAGTGAAACCCTTTAAAGCAGACGTGTAGACGTATAAACATGAGATCTCATGATTAAACACTCTACTGGTTTAAAAGATGTTTTTTCGTGTTTGCTGTGAAACTTAAAGTGCAATAAAACAGTTTTAAATATGTAAAGTGCTGCAGACACAGCGAGCAGCTGAGTGTGATTCTCTGTAATAAACTGTCTTCACACGTAGTCGCTGGATTCATAAATAGACATGAAGGGAAGTAAGAGTGTGAAGAGATGAGACAGATTAGAGAAGTACTCACACGCCTACTGCAGTAAAACACATGCTGTCAAGTATTACATATACTTATAATGTACAACACAAAGCACTTATTAGACACAGGCATCGTTGTACTTTGATGTGTTATAGATTATTGTTGATGAGGTGATGTGAACGCAGTTGATCCAGTTTTACAGAAAGACAAAATATAATAAAACAGAAATGAAGTCAAATAAATAAATCACAGACTCAGAGGTTTAAATACCTCTGAGTCGTACTGAAGTGCAGTATTTGTGTACATGTAGTTCGACATTGTTGTTGAATGTTCTCAGTTTTCACACGGAGAACGTGAGAGAGAGGAGAACCCAGAGACGGACGTCAGCCTCACCTGTCAGCAGGAACATCAAGCACAGAACCTTTGTGTCCCAGAGCGCCATCCTGACTGTCCACGTCTTCCCCGACACAGAGAGGAGCCAGAGTGAGCCGACCCACGGACGCTTGTGACATAACAAGAAGGTCTTTGACTTTCTGACTTCCTCTTTTCTTTTCTCTTTTTCCGAGAACTCTTCTTTCAACATTGTCTTCTCTCAGATATCTGTGACGACACTTCTCCTGTCGCTGGTCACTTCCTAATGACTCGAGACCATGAGACGTGTTCTGAGAAACACTTTATCTCTCAATCATCCAACTTTACTGTCAACGTCCTCCGATCAACACTTGTTCCCTCACTGCACACAACTACAGTCCTGCTTCTACACATCTCTACTGTAATCCTGTGTGTTCTTGACTTTTCCATTACTTTCATTGTGTTTCCTCTTAATGTGTTTATTGTCATCAAGCTGCCCAATAAACCTGTTTGTGATCAGAGAGAAAACCTCTTCAGACCTGGCAACACGAGCAACCTGACAACACGAGCAACCTGACAACACGTGCAACCTGACAAC
>NW_022284000.1:0-4908 GCF_004355925.1 Anarrhichthys ocellatus
TCAAAGCCCTCAGCGACTGCATGATCTCTCCGTACGTGGTTCTGGACCAGACCTGATCAACCAAAGGAGACACAGGAACACATTAAACACCACATTTAGTCTCAGTGTAGTCCTGATCCTCTATATGACCTCCATCAGTAAAAGAGACCATCAGAGAGAAGATGGTCTATTTCTATATAGTTATTCTTAATGCTCGTCATCGGGTCCACCGGACCGTGGACAGACCTGGATCCTCCAGCAGAGACCGGCCCACCCCGGACAGACCCAGATCCTCCAGCAGAGACCGGCCCAATGTGGACAGACCCGCAGAACCAGAACAGAACCAGGACTGAGAGGGGCAGACTGTCAGACCCTGCTGCAGCAAAATGAGGAGTTCTAAAGGGAGTCTGGTGCTCAGAGACACTACCACTTTAGTCCACAGGGGGCGACACAATCAACACAAAGTTAAGGTTAAAACAAATGAATCACAACATGAGTCACGTGGTCAGTGGCGGCTGACAATAGAGGGCCATGGGGCATGGCCCCACCTTGAGCCACAAAAAAACCAAAACATTTTACAAATTGTCAATATTTGTGTTTTTGAAATATGGAATGTATTTATTTATTTATTTTTCAGGGACAATGCACACTAATCAACTGTTGCACTGTAAGTGAGCCAGAGTTAGCCACAGAGGCTAATTCACATCTGCTGTCCCCGGCCAGATGTTTCAAGGCAGCCTAAAATAACAAAATCTCAAATTGAAACGGAATTAAAATTCATAGAGAAACAGACAGCAACGTATAGGCAAAACCAATACACAGCAAAAGAAAAGTGTACGACATTAAAGCAGAGCAGACATAACAGGTTTCAGCATGCGTCACGCAGAACAAACCCACCTACAGGACAAGCACATATATAACACTTAACACATGAAGCACTTAACATACACATAAAAAAATGGAAAATAGCAACACTGAACAAGACAAATGCACATATAGATGAAACAAGCAGGCAGAACAGACAGCACATCAATGCTGGCACACCTGATTGGCAACAAGCCATTTCTTCAAGTTATGCTTGAATGTTTGGTACGTGTTTTGTGTGCGTATGTGGTGGCACAGCATTCCACGAGTGAGCTGCCTTCACAGAGAATGACTAAGTTCTTCTACTGAGTATTTTATATGTTATTGTTCTTTATTTCACAGTTCTGGTTAAAAGACAGTAAACTATTGAAATAAAGGCTCACGTTTAGACCACATTGCACCAGGGTTTATAAACTGGCTTTAAACTGAGGCTTAGTGAGTGATGATCAGTTATTATCAGAACAAATGACTTCACTATTAAAATATGGTCAAAAGGAAAAAAACGTTCCAGTCTGAGCCAGTTCTGAGTTTTAAACTTTAGTCACTTTTAAAACTTTCAAAATTTTAACACTTTCAAACAGAAACCAGACTTTGTGAGTTTAACGTCTGTTATTGATCACTAAATAATAATGAATAATAATAAATAATGAATAAAACTCAGCAGTCAATTAAAACACCAAGTCCTAGAGTTCAGTACTTTGTCCTAGAGTATAATACTTTGTACTAGAGTTCAGTACTGCACTACTAGAGTACAATACTTATACTTAATCCTACCGGAGTTGAAGTACAGATTGAAGAGGAGGTTTGAACCGTCGATCACCAGCCGGCTCTCCCTGAACTGGACGCCCCGGTAGATCCCCTGGTGATTCTCCAACAAAGTGGTCAGACCTCGGACCCCCATCTTGGGTCCTGGATCCTGGATGAGGTGCTGGATCAGGTGCTGCTGAGGATCCGAAACTTAAAGGTCTGAGGCTCCCTTTCTGTTTTCTTAAGTTTCACTTTCCTGACATCAGCAGCTCCTCAGCAGACTGATGCAGGTTTATACATTTATAGATCTATAGATCTAGATCTATAATATGTGTTATTATGTTGAATATATTATTACATAGAATATATAGAATACATTATTATATTGAATATATTAATATATTATATGAAATATATGTGAATACATTAATATATACAATGTGTATTGATATATTATTATATAGAATATAGAATATCCCCCAGTATGAGCAGGAACATGTTGCGGGGGAGAGGGAGGTCTGGGTCAGCCTGCTCGGGCTGCTGCCACTGCATACACTCCGCTCTCAATGTACAAACACACATTTACAAGGTTTGATGTTTTAATAAAATGTCAGAATTATGAAAGTTACAATCTCATAACTTTAATAAGTAAAATAACAACTTTTATCTTTTATTTTCATCCCACTGTGTCATACATAAACACATTTTTTTCAGTGAATTGTTGTTTTCTTGCATGAATGCGTTTCTTTACGTTGGACCTTGAACGCATCAGAGTAGAAGGAGGGTGTCACGTGGTTAACGCTTCTTCCTCCGGACTGGTTGAAACCGACAGAATGCACCGGAGCTTCTGCAGCGGACCCTTCAGACACACAGTGAGACACACACACTCACACACACCCACGCACACTCCTGCAGAAGATTCAGCACTATGTCCTCTCTCTGTGTCCGGAGGACTCGCTGCTTCCTCCGGCAGCTCCTCGCCGCTCAACCCGCCGCCATGCAGCGACACTACAGCCTGGATGTGTCCGCTCCGCTGCTCCGGACGCGGGGCTACGTTAACGGTCTCTGGGTCTCTGCAGACTCGGAGTTCCCGGTTCTGGACCCGGCCACCGGGGAAGAGATCGCCCGGGTGTCCGATTGTGGCCCCGCGGAGGCCAAGCAGGCCGTGGACGCGGCGCACAAGGCGTTTCATTCCTGGAAGCTGTACAGTGCGAAGGTACGTCCGCCTCTGTGTTGGCAGCCTCTGTGTTGGCAGCCGTACTCCCTTAGATAAACGACCAATTTAACATCCATGTAGCTAATGCATCAGGAAAACACAAAGAAGTCTGTGAATGCATCATATTGTCTAAAGTAAGAGGAACCAGGCTTTAATTCGGCTTACATATAATTCAATAATTGTTTATTGTAAATTTGTGTTTGTACATTGAGAGCGGAGTGGAAACCGGAGACAAATTCCACGTATGCGTAAGCATACATGGCCAATAAAGCTGATTCTGATTCTGATTCTGATTCACCCAACATCACAGTAATTAAATATAAAAGTAGAAATAGTTCCATGATACATGAACGTGGACCAGCTAAATTCAGATGCGTCCTGGTAAACATTATTATTGTTGTTGTTGTTGTTGTTATTATTCCGGTCGTTGAAAACAAACAGAAGATAGCAGGAAAGTAAAATGTGTTGGTAAATTATTTCAGCATTTCTGTGTAGCTGAGAATGAACTAGATATGTGATCGAGCTATGTAACGTTCAGGGTCACATGTACCGTCCAGGGTCCGTGTGGCGTTCAGGGTCACGTGTGATGTTCAGGGTCACGTGTGACGTTCAGGGTCCATGTAACGTTCAGGGTCATATGTAACGTTCAGGGTCATATGTGACGTTTGGGGTCACGTTCAGGGTCCATGTAAATGTTCAGGGTCCGTGTGACGTTCAGGGTCCGTGTGACGTTCAGGGTCACGTGTGACGTTTAGGGTCACGTTCAGGGTCACGTGTGACGTTCAGGGTCACGTGTGACGTTTAGGGTCACGTTCAGGGTCCGTGTAAATGTTCAGGGTCACATGTAACGTTCAGGCAGTGGTGGGCTGTCAGGGCCTACAAGGCCTTCTCTGCTGGCCTAAACAGAATCACAAAGCTATATATATATTTAAAAAGAAAAAAAAAAATCTATTTTATAATTTAATAATTTTTCTTAAATACACTACATGTATTATAATTTATAAAAATATTTTTCCCATTATCTTATGTTCTCATTGCACAGCTACTGTCTTCCTCAGTTGCTCTGCTTCCAGTGCAGCTTGTTTTAAGTAGAGCTTTTATCCAATCAGATCTCACCTCTGTGTCTCTAGGTAAGAACAGAGGCCCGAGGCCTGCAGACTCTCACCTGCAGCCAGTGCAGATTAAAGTAAATGGGGACGATATTGTTGATTGTCAGTGTTCAACCAATCAGATCTTTAGTTTGACATGTTGGGCGTATTCTTTGACTATCAGAGCCTGCGCGCCGGCCTATAATGACGTCAGCATTACATGCCGCCAGTGTCCGTGTGTAGCTTTCCCGCGAGGTGCAGAGTGCGCTGTGATTGGTCAGTGGGCGAGCACGTGACTATCGTGAAACGAAACTTAACAGCCAGCAGAGGCTGATGGGTAGTGAATCACATCACGTGATGCAGCTCAGCCAATCAAAATGCATTCTGACTGAGTGAGATGCACCATGATAGAGGAACCTGAGCAGAGGAAAGACATTGCAGAGCAGTACGTTCAACACTCTGGTTGTGAAAGTAAAATCCTATGATAATCTCTTTGGGTCGCGGCTTGTCATTAAGGAATGACGGTGGATCCCACAGCCAGACCAGCTGAGAACATTATATTTTCCTGAATTTAGGCTTTTGCATTTTCTAAATGCTGTAGTGTTATTCAGACCGCTCGTACCGAACGGTTTAATATGAAGATGTAGATAGTTACAGCCTTAAAAATGAATAACAGCTGTGGTGCCACAATGTGGTTATAACATGGTATTTCAGCTGCAGGACAGCAGTGAAGGCGCAGGTATAAAATGCACGGCCAGCCACTGCGTTCAGGGTCCATGTGACATTCAGGGTAACGTTCAGGGTCCATGTGACATTCAGGGTAACATTCAGGGTCCATGTAACGTTCAGGGTCACATCAGCGTTCAAATGCTACTTCACGAACCAGAGGGTTTTAACCGTCACAGCAGAATAAGCTGTTTGGCAGAGAAGATTTGGCAAATTTTTCATGGGCGCAACCCACATACTCGTTGTGCTGCTCATCCCACAAATGCATGTTCCTTATGAATGGGGCAC
>NW_022284001.1:0-1771 GCF_004355925.1 Anarrhichthys ocellatus
GATCACTAATGATCACTCTGGATCCATAATGATAGCTATGGATCACTCTGGATCACTCTGATGGGTTATTTTCATGATCAATTGATGAACGTTGTGAAAGTGATACTTTAGGACCGAGGTGATGTCTTCAGAGCCAAAGAGCTCAAATCATAAACGGATCAATGTGATGATCGATCAGATGAACTGCTTCAGAGTCTGGACTCTAAGTCATCACTCTGCTTCTTCACATCAATAATAATAAATTAATCTCCATTTTGTTTTGGTTCATCAATCAATGTGATCGATCAGATCGCGTGTGGCTCGTCTTTAAGCTCCTCCCTCCTGATCACTCATTGATCACATGATGATCGTATTTATATCGATCCTGTGTGACGTCACTGATCACAGTGTATCGATCAGCTGATCGTCCTGCTGTCATTTCTAGATGTCATATTTTAGGATCCATCCGGTCATACATCACACTGATCGATCACCTGCAGCCTCGCCGTGTCTGATCGGTTTAAACACGGCGGTGTCTTTGAAGATCCTGGTTTAACTCGGTAAACACGAGCGCGGGTCGCCCGGTCCCGGTTCTGGGAGGATGGAGGCTCCTCTCCCGCACATGGACGCACGGATCAAGACGGATTCAGGATCTTTTCTTGCGTTTTTTTTTTTGCGGGTGATTCCCGCAGCGCACGCGGAGCGACGTCTGCACGTTTTTTTTTTTTTACGGTGTTTCGGCTCCGGTTTTAAGCGTTTTTCTGCTGCCTCCCCCCTTTGTTCTTCTTTAATGGATCCGCGTCTAGGAGCCTCGCTGCCCCCCTTCTCCTCCCCCACTACTCTCCCCCACCACACACAGAAAAAAACACACATTTGCAGCCACTAAACGCCTCTTTCACGCACCGAATCTTCCCCGTTTAAATGGACGGAGGACGGAGCGCGAGCCGCTCCGCGGGTTCGATCCCGGCTGCTGGAAGAAGAGAACCAGAACCAGAGAGGAGGCTTCCACGCGCAGAAAAACGCGGAGCATAAGTATCAGATGAGCGGTGATGCGGCGGGAGGCGAGGCGTTTTCTCCCCCAAAAACATCCACACATACACCCCCCCTCCTCCACCTCCACCAATGCTACCCCCAGATCCTCAACCCAGGACCTGGACAAACCCCCCCAAACCCGTAGACCTCCAGAGAGCTCCTCCGGTCTTACCTGGACGGAAACGCGCAGGAAAAAGTCCAGTCGGTAATTTAAATCCACAGTCCCACGCGCTGCTTCCTTTCTTCTCCTCGTCACATGAGAGCCGTATGGAGTGGAGGTCCGGTGGATCCAGCACGAGGAGGGTCCAGAGTATCCAGAATAATCCAGAGCAGAGAGATCAGAGAGCTCCACCGGTCCACACACAGCCTGCCTCGGCTCGGCTCGGTCTGCTCCGCCACAGCCCCCCCCCCCCCCCCTTAACTGGACCGTACCACTCCTCACACACGGGAGGGGGGAGGGGCACGAGTCAATGAGAGGAGGTCAATCAAACCAGTTAAATAATAATTCATCTGCTAAATAAAGCCTCAACGCGTGATGATGAACATTATATTTGATATAAATGAGAATCACAAGTTGTCTCGTGTTAAAGAAGAAATATAGTTTGTTTCTAGATAACGAAGCACCCCTATAAAGCCCGTGTGATGGTTCAGTCCAGCTCCCTAATCTGCTGTTTTTCCCCCCCAAGAACCAGATGTGGAGAGAGACACATACAGTATGTGTATATATGTATGTGTATATATATATATACATATATATACA
>NW_022284001.1:1871-4906 GCF_004355925.1 Anarrhichthys ocellatus
ATATATATATATATACATATATATATACACATATATATACACATATACACATATACATATATATATATACACATATACATATATATATATGCACACGTATATATATACAAATATATATAGATATGTATATCTATATATATATTGATATACATACTGTATATAGATATGTACAGTACATGAAACACACTGTACATGAAGTACACAGTACATGAAACACACTGTACATGAAGTACACAGTAGCTACATGTGTGATTACAGATGAGTCACATCCTCACAGTCTGATGAGTCACATGAGCTGCTGCCGGCTACAGCTCAGAGAGACAGACAGACAGGTAGAGTGTTAGTCAGACAGACAGACAGACAGACACACTGGCTGATTACAGGTCAAAGGTCGAGTATATAAGTGTGTATTTGCATTTCCAGGAGAAAGAAACTCTCATTACCTGAAACTGATGATATCATTCTGTTTAAAATGAATCCAACCGGTCTACCTGCTGCAATGCATTCTGGTCTTTTTTATCTGCTACTCAGTGTGATGATCTGGTCCATTAATGTGGTCCATTAAGTGACACAGTGTCCATTAGGCTGTTTTCTGTTGGATCTAGTCTCCTCTCAACACCAGAAACACCAATTTAGGAATTGCATTTGCATACTGCTAACTCATTGCTAACTTAGTGCTAACTCACTGCTAACTCACAGCAAACTCACTAATAACTCACTGCAAACTCACTGCTAACTCACTGCTAACTGATTGCTAACTCATTGCTAACTTAGTGCAAACTCATTGCTAACTCACTACTAACTCACTGCAAACTCACTGCTAACTCACAGCTAACTCACTACTAACTCACTGCAAACTCACTGCTAACTCACAGCTAACTCACTACTAACTCACTGCAAACTCACTACTAATGCACTGCAAACTCACTGCTAACTCACTGCAAACTCACTGCTAACTCATTGCTAACTCACTGCTAACTCATTGCTAACTTAGTGCAAACTCATTGCTAACTCACTACTAACTCACTGCAAACTCACTACTAACGCACTGCAAACTCACTGCAAACTCACTGCAAACTCACTGCTAACTCACTGCTAACTCACTGCTAACTTAGTGCAAACTCATTGCTAACTCACTACTAACTCACTGCAAACTCACTGCAAACTCACTGCTAACTCACAGCTAACTCACTGCTAACTCACAGCTAACTCACTGCTAACTCACAGCTAACTCACAGCTAACTCACTGCTAACTCACTGCTAACTCATTGCTAACTTAGTGCAAACTCATTGCTAACGCACTACTAACTCACTGCAAACTCACTGCAAACTCACAGCTAACTCATTGCTAACTCACTACTAACTCACTACTAACTCACTGCAAACTCACTACTAACTCACTGCAAACTCACTGCTAACTCACTACTAACTCACTGCAAACTCACTGCTAACTCACTGCTAACTCACTGCTAACTCACAGCTAACTCACTGCTAACTCACTGCTAACTCACTGCAATCCTTTGTGTATTCATAGAAGCAGCTAGATAGTTGATTCAGAATGACTTTGTTGTTTCTAAAAGGAGCTAACTGGCTAATGTTGATGTTAATGTTGAGCGTGCTAGAGTCAAAAGAGTCAAATGTGATTGGCTGAGAGGAGAGAGGGCCGTGACCTCACCACTGTCATGAAAAGTGACATCGTTAAATATAACTTGACATGAAATTAAAGTGTCAGAATATAAGAGTCTTGAGATCCAGAAGACTGAGAACCAGAACCAGAGCTGAGGTGGAATATTCTGGTCTGGTTTCTATAAATACAGACTCGTCCTCAGACCTGCTGAGGTTAGAAGCAGCAGACTCAGTGTTTCCAGCAGCCTAAAATAACGTGGCCTCTGGGCTGGGTTCAGGTTCAGGTTTAGATGGAGGTTTAGATCCTGAAGGACTCTGAGGGTTCACCCTGTAATCAACTGAGTCTGACAGTTCTGGTTTCTCCTCTTTTCTCTTTGCATCTCTCGCTCTGTAATTATCTTAATTGAAGCCACTTGAGGGGTCGAGCCCTCTCCTCCTCTCTCCTCTCCTCTCCTCCTCTCTCCTCTCCTCCTCCTCTCTCCTCTCCTCATCTCTCCTCTCCTCTCTCCTCTCCTCTCCTCCTCTCTCCTCTCCTCCTCCTCTCCTCTCTCCTCTCCTCTCTCCTCTCCTCTCCTCTCTCCGCTCCTCCTCTCCCCTCCCCTCCTCTCGTCTCCTCTCTCCTTTCCTCCCTCGTCTCCTCTCCTCTCTCCTCTCCTCCTCCCCTCCTCCTCTCTCCTCCCCTCCTCTCCTCTCCCCTCCTCTCGTCTCCTCTCTCCTCTCCTCCCTCGTCTCCTCTCGTCTCCTCTCTCCTCTCCTCTCCATTCTTTCTACTTCTCTCGTTTCCTTTCCTTTCCTTTCCTTTAACTTTGTTTCCTTTCCTTTCCTTAGTGAAGGTATTTCTACAGACCGATGAAGACGAGACCATCAGACTTAATGTAGATCCAACAAAGCAGACGAGCAGAGCTGTGTAAATAAAGATAATAAATATTACATTATTTGTTTTAAGATGTATTAATAGTTAAAAACTCAAAGAGATGATTTTGTTGAGGAATTTCAATCCAACTTTTTTTTAAATCAGTCCAAAAAAAAAGTGGAAACAGAAAATGTAAAAGTAAATAAAAGTAGAAGTGAATAAATGATAATGATGATGAGGAGGCTGTAGCCTTCCTCACATTATATACTTCTTCTTCTTCTGTGGTGCTTTAATGACCAGCAGTTTCTATATCTTAACATTCACACAACAAGCTTTTATTTTGAAGGTCTTATGGAAACTAGAATTCAACCATCTGGTTGGAATCTCTTACAGAATAATTCACAACTTAAACTCTGTTAGTTTCTCTTTTATCAACAGACTGTTCTTTCTTTTACTCTCTAAAAAACCATCCCCCCCCCCCCCCCCTGCGTTGAAAGTTGTCGCCGGTTTGTGTTTGTTTGTGTGTGTTTGTGTGTGTGTATGTGTGTGTGTGTGT
>NW_022284002.1:0-4905 GCF_004355925.1 Anarrhichthys ocellatus
TCCGTGTACCACATCGTCCACTGGGTCTGGATTTCACGCAGCCAGCTGGCTTTACCCGAGGCGTTGTGTAGGACGATGTCGTAGAGCTTCTGCATCTTCTTGACGTTTTTGCTCGTCGGGTACCTCGTGCCGTGTCTTATGATGGCGGTCAGGTGAATTTCGCGACATTGCGCGGACGGAGGCTGCAGGATGGACCTGTTTACAGCGAGTATGTCCTCTATGAGATACGGGTTCACTTCCTCGTACCTCCCTTTCGTGCTGAAGTATTTTGCGATCGCTGGTATGTTTGGATTATCCTCAGGATTCCCTTGGATACGAAAACAGCAGCAAAAGCCAGTTATGATGGTCAAATGAAGAAAAAGGATTTTCCAAAATGCGATCGGCATGGTGCAGGCGAGCAGCTTGTTTGTATTGACGGGTGCCCCCCCCAAACCCCCCCCCCACATACCAGACACAAAACCGAGTGACGTGCACCACGTGGGACTGTCCAACCAATCCGTTACACAGAGCCTGTCCTAAAACAAAAACAAAGTTTACATAATGGACCGCAGCTTGCCTCATAATGGACATTGCTCACTTTCAATCACATGACAGCTTGTACTTTACTCAGTGGTGTCCACGCTGTAATAACACAGTGTACTGGTTAGTAGTAAAAGTCCCGCATTAACTATACAAGGAGCCTGCTCATTATGCAAGCATGGCCCATTTCAGAATAATACATATTATAGTATTAAGTTATTATATTGTAATTGAATTTCACCAAGGTATTCATCAATAAGGTGTTATCTTTGTCCATAATAATAAAACAATTTGATGATTATATTTAGTTATACTAATCTTAATCTGCAATGTAAGGGGTCAAACAAATGTCGTGTGGTGAAAAGTACAGTATCTCCTTCTGAATTTTAGTGGAGTAGAAGTATTAAGTGGAAGAAAATGGAAATTCTCGAGTTAAGTACAAGTACCTCAAAAGTGTACTTACAGTACTTGAATAGATTTGACCACTGTTGCTTTTGTACATCTTAGTTCCAAATGGGTCTCTACAACTTAAAAAAAAAAAACTTGTATGAAAGATCATCAGAGATATGTTATTAACCCTGTAGCCAACAATGACTATGTTTCTCTATGAATTCTATCGTGTACTCTTGTACAGCAGTGTGTCATGTTTAAAGAAACCACTTTTTATGATCAAAGTACATGCCCTGGAGTTGAAGTGCATTGTGGGATTCATGGCATTCTTGTCATTGCTCTCAATGGTGGAAGAAGCACTCACATCCTTTACTTAAGTAAAAGTACCAATACCACAATGTAAAAATACTCCATATGACGTAATTAATACACTGTTATAGGTGGTTGAGCTGGTCTTAACTACTCTCGTCACTAAATATTTCCCTGGCTGTATATTTTAGTCTATTATTTGCTTTATAATAAAAGTTAGTTGTAATTCACTAGGTATCTAAATAAAAACTATTTTTACGCACAACTTTTCTGACCTTACAGTAATTCAATCAATTTAGATGTTACAAGTCAACCCACTGGTAAAAACTCGAAGATATTCCATATAAAAAAGAAAAGTGATGTTGTTGAATAACGTAACATGTTTGACGGTTCCAGATGAGTCAATCACAAATGTGAATTTAGTTTTCTTGATAAGAAAGGTGTTATTGTGAATTAATGATCAGTTTTCTATATTATAGTTATTTTTATTGAAAGAAAGAAAGACAAAAAAAATTCAGTGTTTCGAGAAACACAAAAGTGCCTCCTGAAAATGTTTGGTTACAGCATCCATATTTAAATTTTCAAAAGCAGAACATTTAGAAAAAACGCACATTCAACCAGTAACATTTTTCCAGGATCTACCCGGTGTGCTTTGACTTAAGCTGGACTCTTGAACAGCTGACACTCAGTCTCAAAGTCACAGCCTTGGAGCAGCTCCCTGTAGTGATTTCTGACGTCTTGATAGAGCGGTATGGAGGCCTGCTGGTTAGTCAAACCGGGGAAGGTCACGGGCTTCTCGTTGAGCAGCGGTTGCAGTCTCAGGTCGCCTCCTCCGCAGTCGTATAGCACCAGGACTAAGTTAGCTGCATAGGGCAACATGTGGCTGGTGCGGAAGGAGCGCTGGGCCTGTGTGGCGAAGTTGGTGGAAGTCAGGGCCTCGCTGTCCTTGAAGAAGCCCAGGAGGGTAAGCAAGGGCAGGAGGGTGTCTGCATGGCCGACCTGGACCGTCACAGCCTCAGTCACCTGTTGCCCTGACCTGGCAAACACCACATGGAGTTCAGAATTTGACATGGCTTATTTCATAGAATTAAGTGTAAATAAAACTCAAGAGAACACAAAAACACTAGCTACAAAGCAGAACAATATTCAATCGGCACCAAGAAATGTCTGGGTTGTTAGACAAGTGTTTATATCACAGTTATTTATCCTGCCATATCTGCGTACGGACACATTTTAAACCTCCATAATTTGTAACTAAAGAATAGAACACAGACTAGTCTAAGGGTACTTAACATTTCACAACAGCAAAACAACCAAAATTAGGGTACAAGCATTAAATATATATAGATATTTCACGTATTCCACTGAAGGTTTTCACCAAAGTCTTACCCACAGTTGTACGGACTGTGCAGGTCATTTAAAGCTCACTTACTGACTCTCGTTGGCTGCCTCGTTCAGTCGGTTAAACACATCATGGAAAAGAATGCAGCTCGACTTCCTGTTAATATCGTAACCATAGCCTCTCGTCCAGAATTCCCTCAGGTCACTTGCATAATCCACGACCTGTTGATGCAGATAGTTCACATGTAGCCTGTGTGTGGGTGGCCTTTACACAAAGAAGAATTTCCCAAAATAGCAATTTTTTTGCATTCTGTGAGATAACATTTCAAGCTGCGTGAGTGTTAGGTCAGCTTGTAACACAAGACACAGAACACAATTTCTAATACACATACTGCTAAAGGGTTTCTCAGTGAATGAATGGTGTGGCTTAACAGAGAAGGCATGCATTGTGACTTTTCTTTTTGATTGTATACTCCTTAAAGAAGCAATAGGATATCTAAATTACTTGTCGAATGTTTTTCTTTCATTTATTTTTCATTTGAAAGGGACTACAGTTAAAAACATTAATGTTCCCATGTAATGAACCATGCCAGATTTTAAACAGATTTGCATCTGTAGTCCTGTTGAGGGTGTTGTGTACCTCCGACCTAGATTAGACTGTTTGTTTACTTTTGTGTTTGCTCCGAAAGTCGGTTTATTTTCTGTGGCCCTAGTTGACCTATAAGTGCTCCTCTGGTTGGCTTAAAGTGCCCGTCTGATCAGCTGAAGTGCATCACTGTCACTTTGTTTTATCACTTACACTAGCTTTTGTGTTTCTTTTTTTCCTCTGTAAAGTCAGGAGACTTGGTTGTGATACATTTGAACAGTATTATATAGGAAAACGTAATTTTCTATGTGAAAAATAGCTCTATAAATAAATTGTGGTAGTCAAATAGCAGCCTACATAATTTTGCTGCCAAAGTTCCAGTGTGTAGACATTTTTGTTTTAAACATTGGGCTGTTTCAGCAGTGTCTAATACACATTTTGACATGTCACTGAAGAAAGGACGCGAATAGTAAATTGATGATGGCTGAATTCCTTTTAACTGCTTCAGTTTCACAGTCCTGGTATTGTTTATGATGGCTCACTGTCACATTGTCATGTCTTTTTGGGACACTTTGATAGATCAGAGCCATCGTTAATGTCGTTACTAACACCTGTGCTTTTACGACTACGACAAAAGCCTGTGAAAAAGGCCTATTGTGCAGGAGAACATCCCAGTTGTTCTCTCTGTTATAAATGGCTCAATAACAAATGAACTTGAAACAAACCATTTGCTGTTGCCGCATTAAATCTACATGCAGCTGACCATTAATTGCTCCTACCTTTGCATCATCCTCATCGAAGAGTTGACACCAAGGGGAGTTCGCTGCCTTAATTGCAAATTCATAAGCACAGAGGTCAAACGCCGCCGCAGTCATATCTGCATGGGAGAGAGGTCGGTATCAACTGTTTAGTGGTTAAAGAATGTAGGAAATGCAATCATTTAAAGATCTGCGATAAGCGGCATCCTCTCAAAACAGGCTAAACAAGAATGAAGTACACCACAAGAACAGTACAGTTGATCAGAAAGTAGTTTGTCATAATCTTAAAAATGAAGCACTTATAGGCACTTCATTATTGCACCTTCACTTTACCAGAATACTAAATCAAGGTCATGAATGACAAGGCTTTCTACCACCTGAGGCAGAGGCCTCCACACTTCTAAATTAGCTGATGATAAACGCTAAATACGTTAAGACACACATCAACAGTGTAAAAAGGCAGTGCTTCTGCTGATATGACCTTGAGTGATGTCATTGTAGGGGACCCTGAGCCGGTCTGCGATCTTCTCCGTGACCCTCCTCATCTCTGGTCCCTGCCTGAACTGGTCCACCTCTGACAGAGCTGAGGGGTTCTTATCAACTTCCTGCACAAACCTGGCGCACTGGTCAAAAAACCTCATGAGAGCATCGTTCACTGTATGGTCAAACTCCTTATCTGGGTAGAGAGAAGGTGACAGGTTAATGAGAATGTATCTAAGTTGTCGATCATCATATATTTTAGGTGGTTTTACCTGTAATAGCCCACAGCTCTGTCAGTCCTGCCTTGAAGGACAGTGTGCTGTTGACACACCTGTGCTTTGAGCTGCTTATGAACTTGATGAATCCACCTCTGAGCTTCACCTCTGAAATCAGTGAGGGGAACAGCTTTGACAGCCTGACGGCCAGATGCTTGTGGTCGTTCACACCTTTCTGGACGAGGCGGCCGTCCATGTCCTCCGTGTACCACATCGTCCACTGGGTCTGGATTTCACGCAGCCAGCT
>NW_022284003.1:0-4947 GCF_004355925.1 Anarrhichthys ocellatus
TGTGTGTGTGTGTGTGTGTGTGTGTGTACTAATTAGCCAGCCAAATGAATGTGAAGCTGCCTATAATGAGCTCACAGTCATCTAATTGTTCAGTGGGCGACTGTTAACGAGCGTGTCTTCATCAGCTAATTGGTTAACGAGGGAGCAGTTTAACGGCTGGTCTCAGGTGGGCCACTGAGCGCGCTCCGTAACAGAAGCCACGCCCACCTGTTTGTCAGAGGGAAACAGACGCTCAGTTCACTGGGAAAATGTGAATTTAAAGACATCAGATTAAATGAAGTGAGGAAAAAACGAAGAGGATATAAATGACGTGGTGTCTTTTTTTTGTAATAATCCAGCTCAGATTTTTATTTACACATTTTACAGAAGGAAAAGTATATAGAAATAAAATACATGTGCGGGAGAGAGAGAAACCCACTAGCTTATCTACCGAACCTCAGCTGAAAAGAAAAATATCTATCAATAAAAATAAAAGTAAAATAAAGTATGAATTCATATGCATATTGTTTACATGTCTCATCAGAATATATTTTTACAAATTAGGCAGCTATAGAAGTTATCTACAGATCTCTAACCCGATCCTGAACCCTATCACGATCCCTAACCCGAGCCTTATCCTGATCCCTATCTCAAACCCTATTCTGAGCCTTATCCCGATCCCTTTCTTGACCCAGATCACTATCCCGATCCTTATCTCGATCCCTAACCGGAGCCTTATCCTGACCCTGATCCTGATCCCAATCCCGATCCTTATTCCAAACCCTAATCCAAGTCTTATCCTGATACCGATCCCTATCTCGATCCCTATCGTGATCCCTATCGCGATCCTGAACCGTATCCTATCCCGACCTGAGAATAAGAATTAGCTCAAACTCACCAATCAGGAACTCGACCTGGAAGTCGTCGCTGTTGGTCAGCGGGCGGCTGAAGGTGACTTCCATCTGGAACTCCTGACCGCGACGGACCACCAGGTTCGAGATGTCGTAGTCGTTGGTGTAGTGTCTCGGCTTGTTCATCTGCTGAAGCATGTTGACATGCTGCACCGACATAGATCCTAAGAGGCAGGAATAAAGAAAGAATACAACATGTTAATATTGTTATTGATCATAGATCAGATTCTCACAGAAAGAAAAGATATGAACTAAATCGTATCTCACCGGCTGAAGGTGCATATCCTCTGGGTGTGGTATCACCAAAAGATGTGGGATCATCAAAAGCCTCAAACTCTGGAAAATCATCTTCATTATCACCGAGGTTAGAGGTCGGCACCTAAAGATCATTAAGAAAAATGAATAAATATATGAATAAACAAATAAACAAAAAAAAATTGAAAATCAGGCAGTACATGCAAGAGCATCGTCATGTTGTCCCTAAAACCCCGAGCCTGGGTACTTGATTGATGGCCTAGAAAACAAAAATCACCTGAAGTAAACATTTGTATTTCAAAGTAAAGTACCGGCTCGGTGTAGCGCCCCTTGTGGTTGTTCGGTACTTGTTTGTTTCTTCCAGACATGACGCGTGAAAAAAGAACTGAAGTCACAGGACGGAAAAAGAGAGAGAAAAAAACCTGTCAATGAAAACATTTGTACACAAAACGAATACAAATACACATCTATACAATAACATCATCATCATAAATATATATTACATATTATATATAAATATTAGAAATGTTTGCTACACAAATTGTGTTTTTCTTGTCTGATTCTTCCTAAATATTTTACAGTCTCAAACATTATTGAAGTCTTTATTTTCATGTACGCAACATTGAATTACAATGTTACAAAGAAACAGCAGCTAAGATACAGGAATATAATGTAAAATAACATACAAAGTAATATATAATACTGTGGTAGCCTGGTGAGTAATAGTAAAAAGTATGAACTGCAGTATAAACAAATAAACAGATGATTAAACAATTTCAAACGTTACACTTTGGCTGAATTTATTTTTCTTTAAAGACCAAAAAGGTTGTGAATCACCGATTTTTAATATGTGACATTTTAACATTAACATTAACTGTTTAAAGTTTTCTTTTAAAATGTTCATTAAATGTTTTGAAATGATGTTCATATGAGAACAAATGTTAAGAAGTCAGAAATGTGATACACACAATACACTTTGCCAAAAGTACATTTACTCAAGTACTGTACCAAAGTACAACTTTGAGTTAGAATGTATGTAGTATATTATAAGTAATGTCAAATGTGCAGCTAAAAAAATATTATATAGACTTTAAAATTGGACACGTTAATCACGTTAAGCTGAAATTGCAAAAACAATAAGTGTGTGTGTGTCTGTGTGTGTGTGTGTGTGTGTGTGTGTGTGTGTGTGTGTCTGTGTGTGTGTGTGTGTGTGTGTGTCTCACCACTCAGATGAAGTCTCTGATGATCAAATCAGAAGATGATGAGATCGACTTCAACATCAGTTTATATACACACACTGCTTCCCCTTTCTACACACACACACGCACGCACACACACACACACACACGCACGCACGCACGCACGCACACACACACACACACAGTCAGCATTTCCATTTCAGGGTACTTTCTACTTCTACTCCATCTCAGAAGCAAATATTATATTTCATTATTGTACAATAATATTGTATTTTTTTTTTTACCTTACTACGTTTGACACTTTACGTTACTTTTAACAAATCAAAATATGTGTTCATACTATCCTAATACTACCCGGTAGTACTCAAAGTATCTAAAACTTAACGTAACTTAAAATGAACGTTCATACGTTAAATGAATAAATGAGTGATAACACAATAACATAATATTCTATAATAACTAACTAACATCACAGTGAAAGGAGCCATTCTGCAAAGGGAGTATTGGAGTATCAATGACAAAATAAAACACAATGAAAGATGATCAAACGTTTTGTTTTATTTCATTTGAAATACTTGTAGCTCAAAAATGTGAAAAACTATTTTGTTCATTTTGTGAAGTTATCAGAAATGTTTGTAGGAAAACAAAACTTTTGTGCACAGACGGAAATATTGTACTTTTTAATTCACAAGATTTATTTAACAGCTACTTTACAGATTAAGATTTTAGCAGATAAAACATAATTAAAAGGTAGAAGTACAACTAGAGTCTTTTTTCATCATTTAAAAACATTCCAGATGTAATAATGTTAATACTGTAATGTGTTAGTGATTATGTTGGTGTTCTACTTTGTGGTATTAGTACTTTACTGTAAAAGAGTATTTTTACAGTTTGTTATTAGTACTTTTAGTGGAACAGAGTATTTTTACCATGTAGAACTCGTTTTTCTTTTAAGTATCTGAATACTTCCTCCACACACACACACACATACTCACACACACACACACACACTCACACACACACACTCACACACACAGATTAAGGAAGTGTGTGTGTGTCGGTCACCACGACCTAAACCACCAGTGTGACCAGTGATTGATCTACAGTGACACTAAAGATTAACTCCAGCTGCTTTACTGGAACATTAACGAAGACTTTTAACCACTTCTGTAAGAACTCAGTCAAAATGATGCATTGTGACCGAGTGAATATTGTTCACATAAAAACACGTTTCAGTGTTTTCTGTCCGAAATGCACCAAAAACTACCAGAAAATACTACAAAAACATCTATACAACCAGTGGTGAGAAGTACATCTACGCAAGTACTTCACTGAAGTACAAATGAGGTACTTTATTTCTATTTTATGTTACTTTACCCTTCAACTTTGCTACATTTCAGATGCAAACATTGTACTTTGTACTGCTAGAGTATCTAAGTATCTAAACTTGTCCCCACATTGATGAACTTCATCCTTGAAATGTTTTTATGTAATAAAAACAGAATATTCTATAATTATAAAACATCTGAGTAAGAAGTACTTTTATCTTTCACAGTGAAAGTATATTTTGCTGATAATACTTCTTCTGAAGTAACATTTTTCATTCCAAGACTTTTATACTTGAGTATTGTTACAGTGTGGCATTTCTTTTAACAACATAGTACAAGTATAAAAGTATTATACATTAAGTACAAAAAGTAAAACTAGTCATTATGCAGAATGGCTCGTTTCAGAAGACTTTTACTTGTGATGGAGTACTTTTAGTGGTATTTCTGTTTTGAAACTGTCAGCTTTAGAGGTTGACTTCCTTTTAAAAACACACAGATGTTGAAAAGTCAAAATAAAAACACCAGCTTCCTCTGCAGGAACTTCCTCTGACCTCGACCTCCGGGCTGTGAGGTCATCGTGACACGCTGCCGCTGATTGGTCAGGTGATTCCTGTTCCACTTCCTGTTTGCTGACCGACACCTCTGCTCTTAAGTTTAGATGATATTAAGTGAGTGTGAGATGGAATATGTCACGTTTTGGATGCACCCTTGTGTTGTATCAAGTACAAACAAAAAGGATTTGTACAAAAGTATTTTCCTGTGAAGATGGAGGTTTATTTTGAAAAGACTGTTCATGTAAACACGTGTTGCTGGACTTTCATAGGATATGTGAAGAGATTTTAAACAAATATAACATAAAAAGCTCATCTATTATGTAACTATTATTGCTATAACAATCATCTATTATCTAACTATTATTGCTATAACGCTCATCTATTATCTAACTAGTATTGCTATAACAATCATCTACTATCTAACTATTATTGCTACAAGAATCATCTACTATCTAACTATTATTGCTATAACAATCATCTATTATCTAACTAGTATTGCTATAACAATCATCTACTATCTAACTATTATTGCTATAAGAATCATCTACTATCTAACTATTATTGCTATAACAATCATCTATTATCTAACTATTATTGCTATAACGCTCATCTATTATCTAACTAGTATTGCTATAACAATCATCTATTATCTAACTATTCTTGCTATAACGCTCATCTATTATCTAACTAGTATTGCTATAACAATCATCTATTATCTAAC
>NW_022284005.1:0-4874 GCF_004355925.1 Anarrhichthys ocellatus
CCTCTCTCTTCTCCTCTCTCCTCTCCCCTCTCTCTTCTCCTCTCTCCTCTCCCCTCTCTCCTCCCCTCTCCCCTCTCTCCTCTCCTCTACCCTCTCCTCCACACATGATGTGTTCAAGGACCCTCGTAAATCTGACCAACGGTGTAGTTTTATAATCCCGCTGTGGGGTTCTCGGGGCTTGTGATTGCTGTTCTTCTAAGAGCTCCTTTTCTTTCTGCCTCCTCAGATCCTGTGCGGCCGTGAGACCCCCCGCTGGGTCAACCGTCTGGCCTACTTCAGCTCCTGCGTGCCGTTCCTCCAGAGCTGCCTGCCCAAAGAGTGGCTGACCCCGGCCGCCTTACAGTCCAGCGTCAGCCAGGAGCTCCACGGAGGAGGAGGAGGAGAGCTGGAGGAGGCCGAGGACGCGGCGGCCTCGGCCTCCCTGGCGTCCATGTCTCCCTGCTCCCCGTCTTCCTCCTCCAGCCCGTCGTCTTTGCCTCATCATTCCTGCCACCATCCCCGCCGGTAGACCGCTGGGAGACTCTCATGAACCCGCTGATCCAGATCCACGTCCGTCTGGGACATCCAGACCGCCTCCCTTCAAAGTCCGTCTCATTATTTCAGTCTGGAAGCCGGAGTGTCTCACGCTTTACCAGCCACGTCCAGATGTTTCCAGCGGTTAGTCGCTGGACGGTGCTACTCCCCCAGTCTGCTGTGGTGGAAACCAGTGAGAGTCATCCGGAGACCACCAACAAGAAGACGGAAAACACCGATTAATGATCTCAGACTCTTCACTGGCTCTTGTCTCGTGATCTCCGGTCTGTTGGACGCAGCGAGTAAACGCAGCTGATGCACAACACGGCGCTCAGAGCCCTCGTTGCTCCTGAAGGGCTCTTTACACTGTGGAACATTTAAACGCTCCACTCGGACACGTTCCAGCGTTGTGGTTTAAACTCACACTTTCATCTGGTCTGCGGCTGGCAAACGGCGGAGCTGCAGCCGCGTGGCCGTTGTCAAAAAGCAGCAGGTGGAGTTTGAATCTCTGCATCTTTGTGCGTCTGGACCTCAGACTTTTAATGGGAAAGACTCGCTTCTCCTCAAACTCCACACTGACATCAATCCGTCATGATCACCTGGTTATTTATTCACCGGTAACGTTTGAATTAGAGAAGCCTTTCTGTCAGTAGCAAACCGCCACGGTGCCTTTGAGCAAAAGGTACTAGAACCCCACAAGTGTCCCAGTGGCCACCAGTAGACCGGTGGTGGTCGTGCTGGTGAGCTCACGTCGCTCCTCGTGAACTCAGTGATGTCTGAACCGACGCTCTGCTGTTCATTTGGAGCGTTCTGGCTTTTATTTAATGTCAGAAAATCTTCTTCTTCTTCTTTCTCCCAAACGAGCATTTGGGGAAAACAGCTTTGAATCCGTGAACGTATATTCCTGTGATACGTTGTTTTAATCTACGTTTGATGAACTCAGGACTCATAACCGTCTTTTGTACGAAAATCATGTTTTTTAAAGTTTGTTCCTTTTTCTGACAGTCGTCAGAAACGGTTTTATACTAATGAAGAAAAAGAGCTTTTGTTTACAACCTGTGTGTGTGTGTGTGTGTGTGTGTGTGTGTGTGTGTGTGTGTGTGTGTGTGTGTGTGTGTGTGTGTGTGAGAGAGAGAGAGAGAGAGTACAACAAATGTTTCGTATGAACAAGCTGCAACACACAGAGACACTGAGTCAGCGTCTTTGAGCTTCATTTAGGATTTGAACTGCTAAAACACAACGATTACTTTCAGGACTTTGTTTTCTAACGAGACAGAAACGGTGTTAAAGCAAAGACGACGTTCCTCATGAGACCTGGACGGGTGTGATTTGGACTGAGAGGTTTATTATTATTATTATTATTTTTTTTTCAGAGAGAAGTAAACTTTATTTTGGTCACTGCTGGTGTGTTGGCGCCCTCTGCTGGCTGTTTTCTGTACTGAGGTTCTCCTGAGGTTTCCTCTTCACCGCTTCATGTTGTTTACTTCTGTCTCACACACTCACTCATCATCATCATCCTCATCACCTTCATCATCCTCATCACCATCGTCCAGCAGACACACAGTGATTCCACGTCTCCACAGATCACCACTGACTTGAGGCCAAAGATGGATTCAACCTCACCAGTCGTCCACCGTCTCGTCCTTTTGATGCGACGCAGTCGTATCGTCTCAAACCGTGAGACGTTCCGTGTGTGGTGAGAGGGAACCCTCAGCTATTCAAACTGACTTGTTCCACGGGGAACTTCCACGAAGCCTCCGGAGGAGTCAGACCTGATTTGTACCTTTTTGTTGTAAATTAAAGAGAAGTGTACAAGCTGTCTGTGGTGTGTCCTGCTGTGATGCTTTAGTTCATTAGTGACACCAGAGCTGAAGCTGGTTCCACCTCCTCATGAACATCGAGGACCTCAAACATCTAAACTGAGTCCTCACCTTCGTCTCCACCATTTAATGTTTGTTCCCACGTCACGAATCTGCTTCATTCAATCTTCAGCCGCATTTATGCAAATACATTGATGTACTTGTACTGTACTGCAGTACCTCCATGTTGTACTACCTGATACTTGTACTCCACTACCTCCCAGAGGTCCATGTTGTACTACCTGATACTTGTACTCCACTACCTCCCAGAGGTCCATGTTGTACTACCTGATACTTGTACTCCACTACCGCCCAGAGCAGAGGTAGCCAGCACGGTCCCTGCGGGCACCTGGTCGCCCGCAGGGACCGTGTGAGTCGCCCGCAACGCATGTTCTAAAAATAGCACTAGGTCCCCATGGAGCTCCGTCTACAAATTGTAGTTTCTGTTCTTTTTGAATCAAAAACGCATTCATGTCAGTTTTAAAAGGAAGAGGCCGCACCGCACTAGGTTTTCAGGTTCCGAATGGCGGGCGCTTCCCGTTGGCACCGGACGCACCTGACGCGCCGCCCCCGCCGCGATCGCACACCGTCGTCAGGTCCGTCAGTCCTCGGAACAGGCCGCGGGGCAACAACTCGTGGGGGGCGGGGGTAGAGGCGAGGCAACGCAGTACGACCGAAAAGGCGCAGACTAGAGGTTTGAACGCAGGCGCCCAAAGACGCTCGCGTGCCTCGGAGGGTTGGATCCCCCCCCCCTCGGCTATAGACGAGACTGGTTACTAGTTTCTTCGTGGAGAAAAAGGTACCCAAAAAAAAGCTGGAGACTACAGACTACAGGCCGGCATGCAGGCTTCATTGCGCAATGCAAAGTTGACCCAGATTTCCCAAAATGTGGTGATTAGTACGAATGTAATAGGATTCATTTAAACATGTGAAAGAGTTGATTTTTTTATCTTACATAACTGATAATTTGTATAAACATGGGACAGAGTTCATGATTTGTTCAAAAATGTTACGAAGGTAGTGGTTAGTACAAACGAGTCATGATGTGAAGATATGACTTAATGATTTCCTAAAATGTTTTAGAAGTGATCATTTTTACAAAAATATAACGTGCGATTTTGAACAAAATACACAATCATTGTTAATAATTAATGTGAGGAATAATTAACATTGACATGTGATCAGTCTCTTCACATATATTATTATTATTATTATTATTAAAAGGTGATCTGTGCAACTTTGTTATTGAGGAAGTTTGTATCAAACAAGTAGCCCTTCGTACTGCTCGGTACCCTTGAAGTAGCTCAGTTTCAAAAAGGTTGGTGACCCCTGTCCCAGAGGTACATGTTGTACTTTGTACTGCACTACATGTATGTGACAGTAGTTACTCCTTACTTTACAAATGGAAGTCTCTGCTCAGCCAGACTGCTGTCTTCAATCACTCTGATGATTAGACCTCTAGTCAGGTGGAAGGTGGGCGGAGCTGTGAATTATGGGATGTCACCAAACTACCTGCATTGTGGGTAAATTGCCCCGCCCCCAACAGGTAGAACAAGGAAGCTGTCAATCAAGCTCCACCCTGCTGAGAGGACAGCGGTGAAGTCACCTGTGTGGGAGGACTACAGGTGAGCCTTTAACGTTTCACATCCTTCATCACATATGATGCATTACTGCTGATTCTACCAGCAAACAGTAGAAGAAGAAGTCAGCGTTAGCTCCCTCTGCAGCAGCTACACCGTTCACATGACAAAAGAAACTCTTCTAAACGTTTCTGTTCCAAAGGTTCAGGTCTGAAGTGGACCCTGGTACCTTGTGGAACGTGACAGACCAACATGTCCTGAGTCACAAAGATGTTTCCACAATGATCGTACTGAGCCCTCCTCTGTTTGCTTCATCAACCGTTTCTAATAGTTCTCATCACATCAAACATGTTCTTTAGTCAAACAGCAGAAAGGTTTGTGGGGAAATATCTGCTTTCTTTCTGACGTCTCTGTTTCTTCTTCTCGGTGCCTTGTGACTCACTCTGTTTATTTCTACATCATTTCATATCTGGACTCTTATTACAGGATTGATATTGTGTGTGTGTGTGTGTGTGTGTGTGTGTGTGTGTGTGTGTGTGTGTGTGTGTATAGGCTATATATACAGGTGCTGGTCATATAATTAGAATATCATCAAAAAGTTGATTTATTTCACTAATTCCATTCAAAAAGTGAAACTTGTCTATTATATTCATTCATTACACACAGACTGATATATTTCAAATGTTTATTTCTTTTAATTTTGATGATTATAACTGACAACTAAGGAAAATCCCAAATTCAGTATCTCAGAAAATTAGAATATTACTTCAGACCAATACAAAGAAAGGATTTTTAGAAATCTTGGCCAACTGAACAGTATGAACATGAAAAGTATGAACATGAACAGTATGAACATGAACAGTATGAACATGAAAAGTATGAACATGAACAGTATGAACATGAACAGTATGAACATGAACAG
>NW_022284006.1:0-4796 GCF_004355925.1 Anarrhichthys ocellatus
CCCCCCCCCCCCCCCCCCCCCCTCCATCTTCACCCGGGCTCCAAGGCCGCTATACTACACTCCCTGTCTCAGTGATGTGAAGAACATATGACAATGATATACAGGCCAATATCACGGAATGAATGTGAATATACATGGATACATTTCGAATTATGGATATGATTGATTTTACACAAATATACTTCAAGACACAAATACTTTTTTCTCCCACAAACTGTAATTCCATTCCCTTTCCTGTAAAGTCCTTTTTATATAGACGTGCGCGACAGACAGGCTGCTAAATCTTCCACAGTGCATCACTCGCGTACATGTTTAATCCACTTCTTGTTCTGCCTTCTTTTTGTTTGAATTGAAAGTGAAACAGTGCGAGGACAAGTGCACACATCCCAACATGTTAGTTCCTGAAGGCTCGGGGACCGTCGTGGAGGAGAATAGGCGTGGCTGCACTGAACCTACTGAACGTTGAGTCACTTTACCGGATGCACTCGCCAGCACTGAACTTCCACCCACAACCGCGCTGACCAGGACCTTTCCACACTGTCAGGGAGGGGGCGGGACTTGTTGCTGCTGTGTCATGCAGAATGTTTACAGGGCAGTTTAAGCGCTGAGGGAAGGTTTCCCCCGTGTTTTACCTGATTTGACTCAATTCAGCAGATTGTTGCTCATCAGTCTGCTGCTGAGGGGAGAGAAGTGGAGACCGGTGGTCTGTGTCGGGCTGAGGCAGTCTCTCACAACAAGACCACTTAGGGCAACCGAGTGAACCAGGGCTAAATATAGCCCGACTCTGGACCAATGGCGTGCCATGTATGTGTGTATGTGTATATTTTGTATGTCGGCAGGTTTTCAGTTGAAATTGGTGCAAATGTACTTGTGGTTGTAAGATGGGGGATGACTGCCAATATATCAGGCGGTTATTGGACCTAATTAACCGGGAGATTCATTTCCTGCCACAGTTGCACTGCAATCGTCAACTTTTTGTGAATTCCTCTGGCCTTTTTCTTCTGCTTACTTTTGTGTAACTAATAAGGCTTCTTTCATTACTGAACAGGTGTTGTGGCTCACTCTGCCTTACAAAATTATTATTATGGGTTTTAATGCAGAGTTTAGAGGACTTTCTACCCTGAAACAAGCAAGATTCTGGAAAACACTAAACCTTTTTCTTTTGGGGGGATTGAGATTGCTACAATTGAGGTTAAAATGAGATAGTGAATATTGGCACAATACAATCTGTAGTTGGATACTTGCAGCCTTGTGTTTTTGTGAGAGAAATCGTAGTGTTTGTGTACCATCTGCTTTTATTGAGTCTTCGGTTCCGGCTGCTTGTCTTCTTCAGCACTGATGACTCGATCATTACTTTTCCCACTCAAACCCCCGGGACACGACTGGCTCTTTTTCCTCCAATTTTAATTTGGATTAGCTTCCTTAATCAATGTTTCATTGCAATATGTAGTGCCTTCTAATTTGGGCCACTTTATTAGTGTCAGTTGCCCCACTTTCCAATCTGCCATGTTGAATATTTTACACGCTGTGTGATAGAACATGTCATTGTGCTGCATAATGTTCTACTGTGACCATCTTATGCTTTATTCAATGTTTGACACACCTATATCGGATGTCTGCTGTAACCTCCTTCTCCAGGAAAGATCCCAAAAGGAGTGCTGCGAGCATGTTTAGATTAGTCGTAAATTGAAACTGTCGTGAGTGTTTAGCTTAGAGGTAGTAAATCACAGGATCTATAGATTAGGATCTGTAGTAAATGTCTCGGGTACTATTGTGAAATGTGTAGATTAGAAGCAAACCAGATGTCTTGGAGAAACGCACCCCCCCCTCTCTTTTGATGCTCTGACCCTTTAAAAGATGAGCTCAAACTGCACACAGGTCACTCCCTCCATCCCACAGACAACACAGGCACATGTGTGGTGATTGAGGACAAGTGTCTTTCCTCAATGTTTCAGTGTTCAGTATTATAGGACTCACTCGGTACTACTGCTGTCATGTGAGCTTAAATATTGAGCCAAGGACAAAATCGGACCTCAATCCAAGAGCTTGAAATGTTTACACAAAATCTTCAGAGGCACTTATTGTAAGTGTCGATATATGTACAACTCTGTTCAGTTCAGACAGTTGTAGAAGTGACTCCAGGCTCTATTTCAGTTGCAGTACCAAAGGGAAAAGCTTGTTTGGTTGATGGTGCGTGACGTCCGTGTGTATTTTTAGTGGCTGCCCGTTGTTGTGTTGTTTTGAAGCAGCAGCAGATGGCTGTGTTGCTCTGAAGTAGCGGTTGCAGATTACAGAAAGCTCACCTGCAGCTGGAGTTCTGCTGATCTCAATATTGTAAAGACTCTTGTTATTTAGGGACTCGGGTAGGTCTAGCCTCAAATCCACTTCCTGTTGCCAGCCTATACGCTCCAGCATGCCAGTGTGTGCGTGACCGAGCAGAGGGCAGAGTGTTTACTGTTTTAGGACACATGAGATATGAGCACTGACATAACTGCACACACGCATGTTCATCCACATGTGTGCGTTTATCAGCCCTGCCGTGCAAAACCACCAGGTGTGGAGCAGGAATCCTCTTAAACCGTCTTAGCGTAGTATTATTTTTTGTATCCTGCTGATTTATTCCACGTCATCTTTGATAACTCGAGAGTAATTCAGATGAAAGATTTTTCTGCCCATGGCCGTCAGTGAACCCCGTCTAAAATAAACTGCAGCCCCAAGAAGTGATTTTGTCTCATCAAACGCTGTTCCTCTAATGCAGGCTGCATTGGTATTTGAACCTCCTCCTTGGACTGAGGCCTCATGGGGGAGAGTCACAGACCATGACTCATAAGGAGTGAGAAACGCACAATGCCCCGTGGAAATGGCTTGTCCTGCCAAACATAACTCCACATACTTTTCTAATCTGTCACTGTGGTGAGGACAAAGTGGGGCACCATGTTGGCTACTTTTAGAGCTGCTGTGAAATGTTAATTAAATTAAATGTTTTTACTGCATTGTTAAAAGCTGCAAAATAGATGTGCTTGTGGCTTTGTCCTCTTGTCCCCCTTTCTTTAGTAGTTATAGCACTTTATATATACTGTATACATCAGTATGTTCACATAATGAAAACTAAGTTGATGGATCCACGCCCTCATTTACTGAAATATCAAGACGATGTTAACATGCTGAGGCTTGTTTCTATTGGAGTCACTACTTCAACAACAACCTTCTTCAGCCAAGCCGTTGTGTGCCCATACATGATGTATTTTTGGGTAACTGGTTTTGGGTATTTTCCTTATACAGGCTGCTGCAGCTTGGATTGTCGATTTGCCAAAAATAACAGAGGCATTTTTCACTTATCTAGTGTAGCCATGCACGCTTGTCAAGGCTATAAGAAGTACAACTCTGGGATTTCGGTTTCCTCCAAAACACAATGGAGGTGTGATCACAGCATTCAAACGCTTCTGGGGACAATGTCTTGAGTGGAAAGCGGTTCCAATGAAGACTGAGTAACGGACGCACTGGTTCTGGACATACTGTTGAATTTTGAAAATGGTGTTTTTCTTATATCAGTGAGCGCCACAAACAAAATTCCCCTTCACTGTATGTGGAGGCAGAAATGCCAGAGAGGAACGTCTCAAAACCAGAACGCATAAAGCCAAAATTCACTAGAAGTTAATGAGGAAATATGCTTTTTCTCTGACCCCTTAAACTGTCGTGTGTCAGTTTGAATAGTTCAAAACCTTTTCTGGTGTGAAGTCTCAATAAACCAAACCGAAACTACAGCCGCAGATTTCTCCTGTAATATGAACGCGAGCTTATCTTGGTAACTGTATTCCTCTTGTCAGCTGTATATGAAGATAAGGGGGCAGAACAAGTCTCTGCTTTCCTCTGAAGCAGCAGTGGAGCTTACAGTCGATGTGGAAACCACATAACACACAACTGCAACATTTCTGTAATATGTTGAAAGTTGTTTCTTTTAGTTTTCAGTGTGTCTTTTGACCCTTGTGGAGTATGAATAGGGGAAAGAAATAAACACCCTTTTCTTCATTCACATGTCATTTTATGGACGTGGTTTTCGCCGACAGCGGGGTATTTTCCATGAGGCTCTCATGGTTGGACCACTGTCTCTTGGCTCACCACCTTGACTAATACATCACTAATTTCATTTCCTCAATAAACCTCCCGGCTAAATCTCCCTTCAGACCACAAGCAGCGACTTCAGAGACGGCTAAATGAAACGGGGCGTCTCCCACTTCTTGATTTCATTAAGTTCATCAGTCAGACTTTTCCACTTATCATTTATTCAACATTGTTATTTCTCAGCGCTGGGAGGGTTTCGTGACGGGAGCTGTCTGCCAGTTGTAGGGAGGGAGGCTGCGTTTCATCCCAAAGATAAACGGGCAGCAACTTTTGGATAAGGATGTGTTGGCGGTGCCAGCCAAGCTCGTTGCTTAAGAGTCCTCTGAGATTTGAAAGAACTTGAAGGCCGTGACACTGGATACAGCACTGATTACACGGGACATCCATGGGAAGTGATGCCCAGCGCATACATGGCCAAACAGGATGTTAGGAAAAGTGGATCTCTTTCATTTCTCCTTCTCCCTCCTCTCGCCGTACACATGACGCAAATCTACCCGACATCTCCTCGATTGCTAATGGATCATAAACCCAGAGAGTCCGGATTTAGCCCAGAGATTAAAATAGAACTGCAATCTACAAACTACAGTATGTTCATGTCATTTATTTTTTTCAATGAAGACCAGTTAGGTGTGTGTGTGTGTGTGTGTGTGTGTGTGTGTGTGTGTGTGTGTGTG
>NW_022284006.1:4806-4902 GCF_004355925.1 Anarrhichthys ocellatus
GTGTGTGTGTGTGTGTGTGTGTGTGTGTGTGTGTGTGTGTGTGTGTGTGTGTCTGTCTGTGTGTGTGTGTGTGTGTGTGTGTGTGTGTGTGTGTGT
>NW_022284007.1:0-4902 GCF_004355925.1 Anarrhichthys ocellatus
AGAGGATACTAGAGGATACTAGAGGGTGCGAGGATGTGAGAGAGGATACTAGAGCCCGTCTACAAACCAAATATCAGGAGACACTTACGTATATAATACCCACTCACAGCTCTGACCGGTTTCCTCTCCAGAGCAGCCGAGGCTCATGGGTATCGTAGTATTTAGAGTACCAGTACCAGCAACCCCTCACATTCCACATCTGTACGTGTGACTCCCTGGTGTTTCTCTCTCCAGGTGTGGTGTTCCACTACAGAGCCAACACCAGCCGCTACACTCTGGACTTCTCTGGAGCCGTGGAGGCGTGTCGCTCTGCAGGCGCCACCATCGCTACACCCGAACAGCTCACGGCTGCCTTTGAGGACGGCCTGGACCAATGTGACGCCGGCTGGCTCTCCGACCAGTCGGTCAGGTGTGTAATGAAATCTACATTTACTGCGTCTGTATCTATATCTGTACATGTGTCTGTGACTGTGACTGTATCTGAGAGGTTTCATTTTTCTGTAGTTCAGCAGCTGAACACCTTCCTAAATACTCAAAACTAATAATTGTTTTGTTGGAAGCTGACTCCACTCCACTAACTCCGGCAGAAAATAAGATCTTAAGGACCACAAATATTGACAGTAATGACATTTATTTATGTTTGTTTGTCAGGTATCCAATCACAGAGCCTCGTCCCGGCTGTGCAGGAAACCTGTTGAGCCGACCGGGAGTGAGAACGTACGGCGTCCGAGACCCGACAGAGGAGTACGACGTGTACTGCTACGTAGATAAACTACACGGTGAGCAGTACAAGTACAAGCAAGAACATTTAACGGAAAAGTTACATATCGAAATCAGTCTGATGTCTGAGTGTTTCAACGAGTCAGAGCTAGCATTAGCTTAGCTTAGCATAAAGAATGGAGGCAGGAGGAAACAGGGGGGTCAATCTAACTTGCTGGACCCGGGGGTGGGTGGTCAGACTTTTGGCGAATGGAATTTTACGTTCGGGGATGCGCGGCACTTTTTGCATTTTTACTCGCTGAAAGTTCTGTCAATCACCACCAGTCTTCGACTACCGCATTCCTGAGACTCTGACGCGTCCAAGGCGGGCTCATCGACCGATGAGCTACAGCCACATACACACACAGGGACTGGAATTCAGACGAGAAAATCCCATGGATGAGAGCCAGAAACAGGCTCTGAGAGGAGCCTGGCTCTCAAAAAGCATTCTTCACTTTATCCCAGCCAAACTTTTTTGAGGGACTACTGACAGGTTGTGCTATGATTTGGGAGAGTTTTTAGGCTCTCAGCTGCATTATTTCAAAAACATAATAAAAGTGCTTTTTATTCAGGCGAACCTGAATATTTTCAATTTGAGCTGTGTAATATCTTCATGTACTATATTAACCAGCAACATATACACAATATTTACCCATCTGAACAATTTCACAAGTGTTATCTGAATTATAGCATCAAAGATTATTAAAATAGACCTTGTAGTTACAGAATTGCAGTCTCTTTAGTATGGGTATGCCATTTTCGAGCAGAGGCCTACAAATAGGGCTCGAGTTTAAAATGTTTTAAAACCACCAAATGTTTATTTTTTATCTGTTTTAGTTTGTGCACAAATTAAACTAAACTAAAGTATAAAAAACATACAATGTTTGAGTTACTTTGGACAAAATCGTCTTATTAATATGAATCTAAATGCAGGATTTTTTTCAGTGTTTTCAGCTTGAGATGCATCATGTGGCTGATTCAGCTCTGCAGCTGATTGGTTGATGGATCTTTAAGTTACCTGATCAGAGCTGTAGGTAGCATCATCAGAGTTAAACAGTCAATAAACTGCTGAATTAAACCAGAATCAGTTGAAGTTTGCTGCTCCACAACATGCATCATTAAATCATTAAATCCTTTCCTGTCTCTTAAATGAACTACGTACTAACTATTGAATGAACTTTGTGTGTCTGAAGGCGATGTCTTCTTCCCGTCCTCCGTCAGCGGTAAGCTCTCGCTGCAGGAGGCCAGAGACGAGTGTGAGAAGCACGACGCCGTGTTGGCGTCTCCCGGTCAGCTGTTCGCGGCCTGGAGGGCGGGGCTTAACCGCTGTGACTACGGCTGGCTGTCGGACGGCAGCGCCCGCTACCCGGTCACCGTCCCCAGGCCTCAGTGCGGAGGAGGCCAGCTGGGGGTCCGCACGCTCTACAAGTACAAAAACCAGACCGGCTACCCGAACCCCACCGACAGACACGGACTCTACTGCTTCAAGGGTGAGACTGAAACCCATCACACAACTATTTATTACACGGAACGGAGTTTAGCCTTTTAGACTCTGACCTTTAAGTGGCTTCAGAGCAGCAGGAGTTACAAACAGATCGATGCTATAAAATACTTTATTGTTGACTTCCTACGATTTCTCTTAAGATGTGAGTTCTTGTTCCCTCTGCTGGCGGGATGGAAAAGCAGGTTTTCTTTAAACAATCTCCAAAACGACACCGTTTATCAGCTAGAAGCTGTAAAACCGCGTCATTATAGTCAGATTTTAATCTTTCCGACGGTCCTTGAACACATCACGTGTGACGAACGCTTCCGTCAGAAAAAGCAGTCAAAACAAAGCTTTAAAATATTGATATTTTATCACAAACATTTTATTCTACATGTTGTCTTTATAAATGTCTCCTGTAATAAAGAGTTCACTTCAACCAGAGTGTGTTAAACATTAAAGTGTGAAACTATGACGTCATGATTGATTCATCTGAGACCAACAGTCATGTGACAACAAGGAGACACTTTGACTGAACTACAGGAAGTGAACACAGAGAGGAGACTGTAGAAATGTACATAATCTATTACATTACATTACATTACATTACATTTAGCAGACACTTTTATCCAAAGCAACTTACAATTCAGATTCTATCACATTTCTACACCGTAGGCACAGCTACGGGAGACATTTTGGGGTTAAGTGTTATGGAGGAACACTTTTCCTTTTTTTTACGAGGGGAAAACCCAACGCATGCACTCTAACACAGATCTAGATCCAGCAGAAAGGGGGACGGGTCCCTAATGGTTCACAGCTGGACCCGGACCAACAAACACAGACAGAGGGAGGGAGGGAGGGACCATGTAACATGGTCATTAAAACAAAGAGTACATTAGTCTGTGCTGCTAAGAACCTGGTGTTCACTTTCACAGACGAGCTAACGGCTAACAGCTAACGGCTAACTGACGTAAAGGAGAGTTCATGTACAGTGAAGTGACAGCACGAGGACAGACCCCAGCACAGCCACATGACAGCAGCCAAACACATGACCTCAAATCTGGGCAGAGCTGACCTCAGTCAGGGTCTCCGACACGCTGCGAAACACCAGACCAGGACTCAGCTGGTCCACAGAGACCGCAGACCAGGAAACACCTTTAAGAGTGTTCAGTGGTGGAAGAAGTACAGGAACACGAGGTCTCCACCCAACACCACCCGCCCGAAACCCGTACCTAACACCACCCGACGTAAACCACCCCCGCCCCCCTGCGGGGCCCTGACAGCCCGGTTGGAGGGAGTCAGTACCGTTTATTGAAGCATTATGTGACGTTAACTATATGAACTCAACACAAAGGAGCATTGTGTGAGCTATGGAGGCCTGCTCCCTGTCTCCTCTCATATGGAACGTATTCCATCATAATGAGACGTACATCTTTTGGTCTGTTTAGGATTGTAGCTCGTGAGCGTTTGGAGAACAAAGATGGATTCAGGCTTTAAGAAGAGAAACCAGTTCACTGTAGACTCGCATATCATTTACCTAAAAATAAGACCACATCATTAGTGACGGTTGTTATTCTGACTCAGGTGACTTCATGCTGCTGCCTTTCCTTTTATAGCTGTGAGCTAACGGCAGTCTGACAGACAGCTACGTCATTAGCATTTTCCAGATATTACCGTTTTCTTATTTTAGTGAGTCACTACGATTCTGATTCATTCTGGAAACATTTTTGTCTCGGACACAACTGGTGTTAGCTCCACCGGACTGGACCCAGACTCTGGGTTTAGCATGTTTTAGCCCTCTCAAGTCAAGTCACTAACACCACCCGTCCAACACCACCCGTCCAACACCACCCTGTCCAACACCACCCGCTCAACACCACCCTTCGAATACCACCCTCTCACCATCATTTATTTGATACTCTGACTCCTTGTGAAACACAGAACAATGTTCATGAACTTTAATATCTTCAGTCATTGATGAAGTTTGTTATGAAAATGATGAATAATGACAATATAAACTCACTAAACGGTCAACTGAAATCAGATTCTTTTTTTTTTTTTTTTTTTGTTTTGTATGTGAAAAGCGTATGGTTCGACAATGGTCGTGACCGAAAGGACAAGGTCGCGGCTACAAGCGGCCGAAATGAGCTTCCTCCGTAGGGTGGCCGGGCTCAGCCTTAGAGATAGGGTAAGGAGCTCGGTCATCAGGAGGGAGCTTGGAGTAGAGCCGCTACTCCTTCGCGTCGAAAGGAGTCAGCTGAGGTGGTTCGGCATCTAATTAGGATGCCTCCTGGACGCCTCCCACTGGAGGTTTTCCAGGCACGTCCAACTGGGAAGAGACCCCGGGGAAGACCCAGAACACGCTGGAGGGATTACATCTCCCAGCTGGCCTGGGAACGCCTCGGGATCCCCCAAAATGAGCTGGAACATGTTACCGGTGAGAGGGTGTTCTGGGTCGGCCTGCTTGACCTGCTGCCACCGCGACCCGACCCCGGATAAGCGGTGGAAAATGGATGGATGGATGGATGGAAACTCACTAAACGGAAATTAACCTCAACAACTTGTAAAACAACTTGTAAGGTGGAAAAACTTTGTCAGTTGCTCTGTTGAGTGAGCTGCATTCTCTCTAGTGTCCACCAGGGGGCGACTCCTCTGGTTGT